>NC_056730.1:958240845-958540845 GCF_019279795.1 Protopterus annectens | reverse complement strand
TTTTTTTTTACAATTTCGAGATTCCACAATATAGCTTTGGGATTTTGAAAGTCAAGATTATGGGATCTCAAGATTTCGTAGTGGACCCATATATATATATATATATATATATATATATATATATATATATATATATATATATATATATATATATATATATATATTATATTATATAGGTCTCTTTCTGTTTGTTGGAAGTACACTTTATCGACAAACAGAAGGACGAGCCCACGTCCGCAAAACTGCACTACATTGAAAGTGCACTTTCTCGAAAGCTGATTTGACGAATCGCATTACAGTGGGGATAAGGGAATGTAGTGCGATCTTGGAGTTAGTATATATAAGTAGGAGGTGTAGGGGGGCCCCCTGCATAAATGTGATTTAGTATTTTGCTTTTTATTTTTTTCTGTTTTTTTATTCTTGTTATTTTGTGTTTCGCAAAAGTGCATTTTCGGCAAAGTGCACTTTCGCAAAAGTAAGTTTGAAGGTTTACATTTTGATGAAACGTAATTTCGATGGATCAACATAGATCGATATATATATATATATATATATATATATATATATATATATATATATATATATTAGGTATATATACTTACACACACAAATGTATTTATATAGGTGCACAATATTTAATCAATGTGGCTTTTCACTGGAGAGTGAAAAAGCCAATATGGCTTATAGCTGATTGAAAATCAGCTGAGTGAAACTGACTAGCTTATTTGGAGAATATGCAATTTCCCCACTGTATTGTGATCTTGGAGTTGGTATATATAGTTAGCAGGGGATGTAGGGTAGTCATTTAAAGCAATCATTCTAAAAGCAAATTAAAACTAGCTATGCTCCACCAAACTAAACAGTTTCTACCACACAGTTATATTTAATGATGTCCAGTTTGCCGTTCCAACCCCAGGAAGAGAAGGCTAAATTAAACCTGCCAGGTTTGCTGATAAATGCTTCAATAGATCTCATGACTGCAAATTACTAAAGAATCTTGACTGACTAGAATTAATTCAGCAATTTGCTATGCTACATTGTTGGCTGACTGACTCAGTACCTGACTTACAGTCACTTTGGGCACTCCATGCTTCCTGTGGTAGTCTGGGATCTGTGTTAAAAAAGTGCTCCTTTCACTCCACAGAATTAACTGTAAAATTTTATTCAGGTATACTCTCAAGCATTTTCACAGTGGCAGCATAACTTCCTTAACTCATAGTTGCTAAATTGTTTCCAAAGCTCATTTTTCCTTTTCCCTTTCTGTGACTCTTATACCTTATCCACTTTTATCTTTCTTCCAACAAGTGCACCTCATTCTGAATCTCGTCATTCTCTAAGGACAAAACATTTATAGCACAATAACTTTCCTTCTACCCAGCTAGCCTCCTTATCCAACTTGTTTACCTCTTATTTTCACTTTTTACTCTCAAGTGCTTATATTTATTGCACACGCTCTCAGCCATACCCATAGCTCTCAATCGATCAGAGACAAATCTCAATAGAATCAGGGACAAATCCTCAAATAATTAGGGACAATCAGGGACATTTTTAAAACAGTTGTACTATTAACTTGAAATATTTGCAGAATAAGAGAATGTGAATTAATATAAGATTTTCTGAAGTAAAAGATGTCTATAACTCTAAATTACTATCATTATTTATTAAGGGCAATTCACCACCTTTTCTTCAGCAGTCACCAGTTTTAAGAGGGATTAAGAGAGACAGAGCTCAAATCTGAGACTAAGTCAGGGACATTTGAGAGGTCTAAGTTTTTTCCCCTATGGTCTTCAGCCTTTTACAACACCAGTTCTAATGTTTATTAGTTTTAACAATCTATTAAAACTCCTTAAATATATCATGCTTTTTCCCAAACAAATTTCTGCTAATGCAAAAACTGCTACTACTGTTCACAATGAACATACTGGCAATGCACGGCCTAAGATAGAAAATATCTAAGTCTTAGCAGAGTGTAGTCATGCTTGTATTTTGTCCTTAGATACTTTTCTATTTTCTGCACGTTTATTACCATAGTGCATATTTGGGTTGGAGCTTTTCTTCCCGGGCCTAAACAGAAAATGCATTATGTCCAGAATTTCTCAGTCACCAAAATTAAATTAATTAATAAATATTTACCAATCATAAAGCTGATAGCTTGTACTGAGTCTTAAGAGCATAATAGTTTCCCCCAGAAAAATAACATCAGTTGCCTGTTTTTTTTTTTTTGCTTATTTATACTATTTACTACACTTTTTTATTGCCTGCCGCCTACTTTTATACTGTATTTATTTACTGTGTACTGAACTACACTGATATACTGCAATTGCCTGCTACACTATGCATGTAAAATTAAATTTTATTGTTGTTTTCACTGTTTAGCAAATCATTTTATTGTTTCCACTGTTTAAGTATTTACTGGTATTTTTTTTCACTGTTTTAAAGGTATCTGTTCTGCCTGCTCTGGCTTTCCCACAATGCAGTACTTAATTAACTGATGTATTAACTGTCTAAATCATTTTTAGAGCCTCCTGTCTGATTTTCTGCTGTTTTAAATGTTTTTTTTTTTCAGTATCTCACTGCTATTTTTCTGCTGTGTTAAATATTCTCCTTTTTCCTGCTGAAGGTAGGGTAGCTAATAGTTGTAGCATTGCCCAGATCCAGGCCTGCAGGTTCTGGAACTGTTTGTTGTCGTTTGTTTGTTCTGAGCACATTCTTCAGACCATCTTGGATTGGAAGGGGCCTGGCTGCACTTTTGTGAGAGAATTGTGTCTGACTGGCACCTGACTGGAAAAGGGAGACCAGCCTAGAGGTTGGAATAAGCATCCTCAGTGGTCCTCTTGAATTTTGTTAGAGTTTTTCTTTTTATGTTTTAGCTTTTGGTATTTATACCCTGCGTCTGAGCAGGTTTCTGCTTGTTTGCCCACTGCACAGCACCACACAACTGTGTGCCAAAGCTGGACAGTTAAATGTAACAAATTTTCCTATAAAACCCAGGCAGAAATATACATTCACTGAGCTCCACTGTGATCATTTCTGAAAAGCCACCCCCATTGACAACAGTCTTCAACCTAGCATTATGGACAGTTGGACTACCCTTGTTTCTCCTGCCAGCCTTGTTGACTTGGGTCTCTTGAAGCAGTGTAGCAATTGCCTTATGTACACAGACAACCCTCTACTAATAACAAAGTCTAGTAGAGAGTGCGAGAGATGAAATTTACACCAAGAATCTAGAATCCATGCTCTCCCTCACTCAAAACAGTAACACAGAGAAGGTTGTCAAGTCATCCACCACTATATATATTTGCATAGTTCCACTACTCATACACATAGTATGCATCAAACACGTAAATACACATACTCAGAATTTCTTTCGAAAAACTTACTGAAACACCAGAGATATCCAAAACACAAGTCTGCTACAGCCAACACAGTCTCCACAACACCCATGACACATAGCAGCACCACTGTCTCACCCACCAAGCCAGTAAGGCATAACACTCAAAAAACAAGTTTTCTTGTAACTGGAGACTTAATAGTGAGACACACAGATGTCCCACTCACCAGGCTGGACAAGGAGAAAGTCACAGTCAGCTGCCTGTCCAGTGCCAGGATTTACCAAATCACGCATGCACTCAGGTGTCTCAGCAACAAGTACTGTTATGACTCTGTCATAGTTCACATTGGTGTGAATGACCTGAGATGTACCTCACTAGACAATATGAAGAGACACATGGTCGAGCTCTCTGAGTATGTATTCCAGGCAAGTATGTCCCTAGCATTGAGCAGCATACTACCCTCACTTAGAATGATGCCACAGTATAAATAAAAATGATTGATTTCAATAATTGGCTTAGGTTTTGGTGTCATTCCAAGGGGATCCAGTTCCTGTCTGCCTGGGAAGCCATGGTCGACAACCCTTGCTGCATTGCCAGAGATGGTTTGCACCTGGCACCCCTATGCTTTCTGTTGCTGGCAAAGGCTCTTGCTTCCCCCATAGTGCCTTTTTTAGGCAAGGTCTCGAAAACTACATTACTGACGTGAAATACCAATCAGAACAAAATAAGTGTCATACTGCTAAATGCTAGGAGCTTAAACCAAAAACTGCACTCCCTGGAGGCACTTCTGTTACTAGAAGATGTAGATGTCTGTGCCGTCACAGAAACCTGGTTTAAGGCCTCAGAGAATACACTGGCCCCTTCAAAGCTGCAATGCCTTCCACGCCTTTAGACCGCAAAATGAATGTGTGAAAACCAGAGGAGGCTGTGTTTCAATCTATATTAAAGATAAATTTACCTCATGTCTAATTAGACTGGACAACTCCATGGAGTTACTCAGGTCCATGTTATGGTGGATAAAACCTCCATTCAAGTTCTAGCCAGTAATAGATCCCCCTCCATGGGTCAAGACATCCATGAAGCCTACTTAACCAAACTGAAGACAATCCAAATTTTACCAAACACACTGGTTATGGGAATTTCAATTATCCCACCATCAACTGGGAAACCTACTCTACCCCAAACTCACTAGCACAAAAGATCTTTGACTTTGTGAATTCAAATTCCCTGGAGCAAATTGTCCATACCCAGACAAGATGAACAAACATTCTAGATTTGCCCCTCACCAACATGTCAAACAGGTGCACTGCTGCAACTGTTGGATCCTTATTAGTTAAAACCGACCACAGATCTGTCACCCTCGAACAGACACTAACACCAGAAATCACAAAGAGTGAAATCAGACTAAAAAACTTCACCCAAAGCAAACTATACCCTCCTAGGTAACGGTTTAAATGCATTCCAAGCCCCAACCCAAGCTGAAAGTGGTAACTATGCTAATGCTTACACTAAAGCACTGTACAATCACTTGCATAAGTGTATAAACTCGGCTGTATCAGATAGAATCATAGGTTCATAGGTTCATAGGTAGATACTAGGCTATCTGCCCTAGGGCATTTATAAGCCTAGCCAGAGTGTATTTGGCTTCCACCTCCCTAGTAGATTAGCCTACTGTGCCTCTGTAAAGTAGGTCACAGAAGGTACCCTTTTAAGATTAGTTTACTGTGCCTCTGTCTAGCAAGGACACAGGAGAGATCCCAGGGGTGAATTTGCGATTTCCCATCCACGCGTCCAAATTTGAAGAGGGTCAGCAAGGGGCTATGTCTAACATGAATTGGGATTCTATTCCAGAGTGAGGGGAGCCTGTTGGAAATGAATCTCTCCCTCCAGCATGCCCTATTTATTTTTGTGCTGAGGTTTAGGTCCTTGGAGCATGTAGCTCTAAGGGACTTGGATTTTTTGAGGTGGAGCATGTCCATTAATTCTGGGTTTGACATGGCTTTGTACGTCAAGCATAGATCACCTCTGAGTAGGCGGTAAGCAACTGAGTAGAGCTGGAGTTTCTTTAGTCGAGCTGCATAGGACATCTGTTTGTAGCCCATGATCCTCTTGGTGAGGTACTTTTAGGGCCTCTCCAGTTGCTGCAGGTGTCGGGTAGGGTACATCCCAAAAGGGGCATTGTATTCAATTATGGGCCTGATGAGTGACGAGTAGAGGGGCACAATGACCTCTCTTGATCTAGATGCGAACCCTTTCATGATAAAGTGGGCTATATAGAAAGTCTTTCTAACCACTTTGGCAACGTGATTATGAAAGGAGAGATTACTATCTACGTTGGTCCCCAAATCTCTAATTACTTCTTCTGTACTTAATGGATTACCACTTATGCGGTAATTTGTGGGCACCTTGTTTTTCCCAAAGGGGATGACTATGCACTTTTTAGCATTTAGCTTGAGGCCGTGGCTCTGGCACCAAGCATCCATCTCTGTGAGACCCTTTTGGAGGATGCTAGGAGATTCAATTATGGCCCCCAGTTTGCAGTTATCTGCGAACTTTGTCAGCCATAATCCCCCCGTGTTAGCCTGAACCTCAGAGTAGTATATACTGGACAAGAGAGGTCCCAGAACTGAGCCCTGTGGGATGCCACTTGTAACTGGTTTGGATTCGGACATGGCACCTGTGATTCTGACCATGTGGGTTCTATCTCAGAGCCAGTTTGCAACCCATCTTGTGATATAGGGGTTGATATTTAAGCTGGTAAGCTTATTTATGATGCCCGAGTGTGGTATTGTGTCGAAGGCTTTTGCGAGGTCCAGGTAGGCTGTGTGGACTACCTTGCCCTCATCTATGGCTTTGGTAACTGTTTCAAAGAAATCAACTAGGTTTAAGAGGCAAGATCTGCCCGTAACAAAGCCGAATTGGGTAGGGTCCAGTGTCTGGAGGCTCCCAATGTCTTTGTTTATGAGTTCCATGATAATACGCTCCATAGCTTTATAGACCAGAATAGTCAGGCTTATGGGGTGATAGTTTCCGGGGTCCGTTGTGGCACCACCTTTGTGGAGTGGGACCACTGTAGCTGTACGCCATTCTTTGGGTACATATCCTGTAGTAAGGCTAAGTTTGAACAGTGACTTAATGTGAGGGTTGAGTTCTTCTTGGAGCTTGTGTAAGACACAGCCTGGGACACCATCCAGTCCCATAGATGCTGTGTTTTTTGCTTTGGAGAGGGCAGCTTTCACCTGTGCATCTGTGATGTCAGGGAGGTTACATTCAGTTGGGATAGGCGTTTGCTCCTTTGGGGGAGAAGGGGGGAGAAGTTTTCTCTAAATCTGTCTGCCAGGATGTTGGCTATGTCTGTAGGTTCGGTATATTTTGTACCGTTATGCAACAATTCAGAGCATATCTGGGAGTTTCCGCCTATGTTCCTGACATAACTAAAGAAGGCCTTGTGATTATCTAGGGAAATTTTTCTTTCGAAACTGGCCTTTGATGATTTTATGAGGGATCGAAGTTTCTTGCTAATACTGATCAGAGATGCCTTCCCTTTCTGGGATTTTGCTCTGTCATGTAGTAGCTTCTTCCTTCTGTTGTATAGCTTATTTATGGCCGGGGTCCACCAGACTGGTCTCCTGTTTTTGGAGGAGTGATTCTTGGTTTTATTTGGGATAGCACAATCCATGCATTCCTGCAGGTGCTCATAGAATACATTTATAAAGGATTCTGCGGATTGGGCTGTATTATCCTCTGGCCCAGGGGCTTTGAAGGATTCCACCTCAGTCTTGAGAAGTGCAAAGTTGGCTTTTGAGAAATTCTTTACAGTGATTTCCTTGGCTGGGGGTGGGGATGGGATATGGATGTCCAGGGAAATTTGTTTATGGTCTGATCTTACCAATGAGGGGTTTACCTCTGGTGTGGAACATAGAGTCCCCATGTTGGTGATGACCAGGTCCAATATGTTGTTCCCTCTTGTGGGAGTGGTGACCAGTTGTTCCATTGCATTAGAGTTTATAAATTCAAGGAACCGTTGGGCAAGGGTGTTTGGGCTTGAGTAGTTTTCCCAGTCAATGTTTGGCTAGTTGAAGTCACCCAATAACATAGCGTTTGGAGAGACCTTCATATTCTCCAGTGTTCTCAGGAATGCCAAGTGGGGTTCCTGTAATAGGGAGGGTGTTCTGTAGCAGGCTACAAACTGAAAGGCAGTTTTGCTCGCTGTTAGTTGCACATGGATGGTTTCCGATGCTTCGTGCAGTGCCACTAACCTGGAGGTATAGGTATCTTTGATGAATATAGATACTCTCCCTCCTTTTGTGCTTCGGTCCGAGTTTTTGGGGATGAAACGCATGGTATGAGTTATAGCCTGGTAGTGCTGGGGTGCTCTCAGGAGCCTTGAACCAGGTTTCTGTTACTGCACAGACATCGATTTTCTCCATACTGAGGAGAGTCTCGAGTGCATGCATCTTGAGGTTTAGACTTCTGGCATTGAGTAGCATCACTTTTAGTTTTTTTATCTTTGGGTTGTCTATGGAGGTGGGTTTGTCCTTTGAGCCTTGCCTAAAAAAGGCACTATGGGGGTGGCAAAAGCCTTGGCCAGTATACGAAAGCCTAAGGGTGACAGGTGCAAGCCGTCCCTAGCGAAGCAATGTGGCTTGTCAAGCATGTCATCCCAGGCTGACAGACACTGGATCCCCTTTGAATGACACCAATACTTTAGCCAATTGTTGAAACTGATCATTTTGTCTTTATACTGTGGCATCATTCTTGGTGAGGGCAAGATGCTACTCAAGGTCAGGGTCATACCAGCCTGGGCTACATGGTCAGAGAGCTCCTCTATGTCTCTTTTCATGTAGTCCAGGGAGGTACGTCTCAGGTCATTCACACCAGGATGGACAATGATGGAGTCATACTTGTACTTGCTTTGGAGTGACCTGACTGCTTGTGTTATGTGGCGGATCCTGGCACCCAACAGGCAGCTTACAGTGACCTTCTCCTTGTTCAGTCTGGTGAGCGGGACGTCAGTGTGCCGGACAATAGAGTCCCCTATAACAAGTGTATTTGGTGTGTTGTTTGGCCTTAAGGGCTGTGACTGTGAGGCACACTGATTTTGTGAGATATGTGATTTGTGGATATTGTTGAGGGGTGGCTGTTGCTTGGATATCTGCTTAGGAGGTCTTTGCTGTTTAGGCAGATTTTTATTTAGAGCCTCCGAGTATGTTTTTGTGTGTTTATGTGTTGGGTATGCAGATGCAATAGGTCTGTGTGAGACTGGATTTGTGGTGTGGGTGGTTACCTTTTCCTCCTGACTGACTGTGCCAGTCTTGGGTTGAGAGAGTTCTGCCTCCAGTTTGGCTGTGTAATTGCATCTCTCACATGTATTAGAGTTTGTTGGAAGGAGGAGAGGGTTGTCTGTGTACATAAGGCAATTGTAACATTGCCTCAAAATTCCCAGATTCACCAGCTGGACTGGAGAGTAACCTTGAAACTGACCCTTGGACATACCAGATTAGTATAGGGAACTGTTTTTACTGATCAGATTAGGGAAGGGAACTGATTTTTCACTTGATCAGGAAGGACCAATCGGGAGTCTAATACTTATGAGAAGTCAAGGAGGGTGTAGTGCTTTAGTTAGTTAGTGTTTCCTTATAAGAGCTGAGCAAGTGCATGGCTTTAGAAAGAGAATAGAGTGATTACTTTGAGAGTTTGAACAGTTCTAAGGGAAAAAGTGAAGAGCAGACTTTGTGGAGCCTGGAATAGTTTAAACCTGTTGAGGCGGCGCTGCCCGATGCTGCTCAGTGCGCAAAACCGCGCAAATAGAGAGTTGTAGGGTTTTAAGAGAGAGAGATCAAGGAGTTTAGAATTGACCCAAAATGGCCAAATGCAGTTTTTAGGGAAAAAAACGATTTTAAATTAAGTGCAACACAGGAAATGCAGTAAACAGGCTCTAGATGTGTTCCAAGTACTGTTACTGTTACAGATATAAACTTTAGCAAGCTGGAAAATGCCAAAAAGTAGGTGGCAAAGCAGTAAAACTTAACAAAAAATCAGAAGAAAATACTTAAAATCACAAAAGTGGCTCCTTTTCTTCTCTCAGAATTTTCTCTCCTTGGTAGGTGCTTCAGCAACAACTAGCAAGCCTGACAAGACGCCAAAACCACGAGGCAGCCTGGTTTTAAGAGAGAGAGATCAAGGAGTTTAGAATTGACCCAAAATGGCCAATAAAACTACAGCTTCTAGGTAGTAACCACTCCTCCAGGGGCAGGCAGGCTGTTCAGTGTTAACCACTCCCACTGGTGAACACAAAGACTTCCCTTTAGCCCAAGCAAGCACTGCCCTTCTAGAAACTTCCAAACATTTCAGAACAGCAAATCTGTAACTGAACTTTCTTAACTTTCAGAAAGTGGGAAAAAAGCAAGATTTTTTTTTTTCTTTTTGTTGTAGTTTAAAGGTAGCAGAGATACACAAGCAGCAAAATAATCACAACAGTGCAATAAATGACCCCACACTTGAGTGCTAGGCCAAAATCAGGTAAAATGCAGTTTTTAGAGAAAAAAAAACTATTTTAAATTAAGTGCAACACAGGAAATGCAGTAAACAGGCTCTAGATGTATTCCAAGTACTGTTACTGTTACAGATATAAACTTTAGCAAGCTGGAAAAATGCCAAAAAGTAGGCGGCAAAGCAGTAAAACTTAACAAAAAATCAGAAGAAAATACTTAAAATCACAAAAGTGGCTCCTTTTCTTCTTTCAGCGTTTTCTCCCCTTGGTAGGTGCTTCAGCAACAACTAGTAAGCATGAAAAGACTAGAGCCCCAAGTAAAATCATGCTGCCATGGTAGACTTCCAACATCAACAAACTCTACAATAAACCCAAAAGGTTGCTGTCCAAGAAAACAAAGACAAGGACCCAACAATGGAAAAGCACCCTCCTCAGCCTTAACAGGCAAATAAGGCAACTTGTCAAATCCTCCAAGAGCTCCTTTGAGAGAAACCTAGCAATTACTGCCAAGGATAACCATAAGGCCTTTTACAGCTATGTACATAACCTAAAGGGTAGGACCTAAGCATGTGCAGAATTAGTGGCCAATGGTATCACACACAATAACCCCACAGAGATAGCAAACCTGCTAGTGGATAGGTTTGGTGAGAATTTCTTCCCTTATCCCCTCCTAACTTCCAACAAACCATCCCCCAACCCCCCCCCACCTTACATATCTGAGGAGCAGGTCCTCAAAGCCCTGTCCAAAGCAAAGAACATGGCCTTTATGGGACCTGTTGACATCCCAGGCTGTCTTCTGAGCAGGCTAAAACATGAGCTAGCATCACCACTAAGTACCTTTTTCAATCATAGCCTAACCACAGGCTTTGTTCCTGTAGAATAGAGAACGACCACAGTTATTCCCACAAAGGTGGCCTAGCAACAGACCCGGGAAATTACAAACCCATAAGTCGGACCAACCTCATCTGTAAGGCCATTGAACATATCATTATGGACCTCATAAATAAAGACATAGGTAACCTCCAAACCCTGGATCCTACCCAATTCAGCTTCTTGAAACGCAGATCCTGCCTGTTAAATCTGGTGGATTTTTTTGAAAGTGTGATCAAGGCCACTGATGAGGGCAAATCTGTGCACAGTGCATACCTCGACTTGGCAAATACTTTTGATACAATCCCACATTCAGGCAGTACTGATAAACTTAGCAAACTGAATGAAAACCACTTTGTTGTAAGATGGGTTGTCAACTGGTTGAAAAACCGGACACAAACTATCAAAATGGGTGACTCCACATCAACCAGCAGACCTATTACCAGTGGGGTGCCACAGGGGCAGTGCTGGGCCCCCAAATGTTTGATATATACTTCTCAGAAGTTCAGGTCAAAACTAAAGGGTTGTGGATGACCAAGTTTGCAGACAACTGCAAACTAGTTGCAATCATTGAATCCCCAAATGATGTTGGTATACTCCAGGATGGTCTCACACAGACCAGGGACTGGCTTATTAGTCACAGTCTCAAACTGAATGCAAAGAAATGCATCATTATTCCCTTCAGCACAAACAATGTCTCTTCACACTATCAAATCAATAACAATACCCTAAGAAACCATGAAGTGGCAATAGACCTGAGATCACAGATTGACCTTGACCTTAACTTTGACCATCATGTGTCTACCATTGTAAATAAATCTTTCCATGTAGTTCACTTGATTAGTAAAGGCATTGCTGCGAGAGCAAAAGAAATTATATCCCCCTATACTCGGCACTTATCCGGCCCATAATTGAGTATAGCGCCCCGTTCAGTATGTGCCGTACTAAGCACCTACTGCAATTAGGGAGACCTCAGAGATTTCTAACAAAGAAGATTAAGGGCTTCCAGCATGTGCCTTACACAGACCAACTAAAATCCTTGTCACTATACTCCATATTGTATAGACTTTTTAGCGGCGACTTATGCCTGGCTTACGGAGCAACCCAGGACCCAAACCTAATGAATTTACCTCATATCTGTAAATCAAATGGGTCCAGGGCTACCCATTCCAGGGACTTGAATATGGCCTGTGACTTAAACGGGGCGTGCAGGAGGGACAGATTTATCTCCCAGTGACTGCCATGTCTTTGGAACAGGCTACCAATTCATTTGAAGCAGAGCACCTCTATAACACTGTTCAAGAGGAACATGGATGAGTGGATGGAGCACAATAAATTCTTATCAGGGATAGCACCCACAACCCTCCTGGATATGGGAAAGAATCACTAAATGCAATCATGGGTATTGACTAGTACCTCTAGGTTTATACATTGGGTTGAAATGGGTAGGCTTAAAATGACCTCTGGGTCGATAGCCTAGTAATCTCCTATGATCCTATAAACTGACCCTTTTAATCCACAGCCACTAGGAAGATCCTTCATTAGGTAGATAAAAAGTTGTCTAATCATAACAGCAAAATCCAGCACCAAAATGGGGTGGGGTGCATGGTTATCAGGGTCTATATTATATCATCGAACTTTTAAAAAAGCGAACGCTGATTGATCGACCTAATTTAAGCGAATGCTTACAATCTCGAACTGTCAGATCAGCGTTTTTTTTCCCAGGGAAAAAAATCGCTGATCCAAAACACATACACACAACACAAGCACACCAAACAAACAGAAATCCACACACATACACCTAAAATCTGATACCTAACCCTACACTAAACTATGCACACACCACTAACTACCCACTTACCTTAACCCAAACCCTAACCCTAAGGTCCGTCACTATCGCACATTCACCTCACCCGCTCCCTAACCCTAACTCACTTAAATCTGCCCTAACCCTCATGTCCACTCAATCGCACACACACCTAACACGAGCCCTAACCCTAACTCACCTAAATCACCCTAACACTCACATCCACACAATCACACACTTACCTGAATCTGACCGGTAACTTTCCTCCATAACACTGAAAATACTGAAGCAACAGAAACGGACAACCGAATTCTTTCCCTAGGAAAATATATGAGTTTCTGCTGCTTCGATATTTTGCAGTTTCGCGAAAATAATTTAGATCAATCAGCATTCGCTTTTTTAAGCGTTCGAGAATATAATATAGACCCGGTTATCAGGCTATACCTCCTGCCTCCCCAATGCGTCACTACTAAATAAAGTATTTTGAAGGCATCTTTGCCTTGTTTTAAAGCCAAAAGTGATTAAATCATTCTCTACTTATATCTGTATATGCTGGTCCTATAATACTGCTAAAGAAAGTGCAGTTAGGAAAATAAAACACAACTGCAATTCTGACATCACCATGAAGAAACAGCAACATGGTGGATTACACTGAAATAGTGATGGAAGCTATCAGAACTATTTAAGCAGCCCTGGAAAATATCACACAAATGATGTATACTATGAGTTCTGACTTAATACAAATCTAAGATACAGTCAGCAGACATAACAAGAAGCTTGGCAGCATCTAGAGAGGGATTACAGTAACATCAGGAGGATTTAAATGAACAGCATCTTTTAGTAAGGGGCCATGCTAAAATGATAATTTATTCATAGTCCCACACAATACAAATGGAGGCTGAGATAGATTAATTTGAATATCAGGAATGCTGAAATAATTTAAAAGTTTAGGCCTGTCTGGAAGTGAATAAGGAGTTGATATTTTGGCATTTTATCACACAAGAAAAAATAAAAAACAAAAACTTCTGGGAACAGAACAATCTCCTATTATTGAAAGAGCTCATTGATTTAGTCTAAATAAACTAACTCTCAGTTCCCGAGACATATTAATTTCAAGTATTTAGATTTTAATTATAGAGAGTGCATACTTAGGACTGCAAGAGACTTGGTACCAAGCAAAAGACAGCTGTCCATCCTTGTTCTCAAAGAAGAAAGCATGGGCACCCTACTTATGCTGGACAAGGGAACTTTTTTTTTCTCAAAAATCTTTTTATTGATTTATAAAAATAACATAGCAACAACCATCATACATTGTAAATAAAAACTTTTTAGGAGTTGAATAAAGTTGTACAACTTGTGATAGCAGATTACAACTCTTTAAGGTGAGAAAAATAACATACAACAATATATACAATATAAACAACAGGTAACCAAGAAACAAATGAAAAAAGTGAAATTATGTACATAAGTAAAAAAATGACTTATGAGATTAAAAGGATCATAATTATGTCTCCATACATTGAAAAACTTTAAAAGCTATTAATTATTAATAATACAAAGAACCTTCTCCAAAACTTTGTTTTTCAAAGCCATTTTTTTTGGACTCTTTATCATATTTTTCTGAGCAGCAATGTATGAGTAAGCCATTTGTCTAAAAGCACCCCAATTTAGTTTAGTACGGTCAAGCCAATTTTGGGTAATGTAAAGTTTTAAAAGAGAGCAAATAAATATAAACACATGAGTATCCAATTTGGAAAAATGAAGTACAGGTATATGAAGTATAGCAGTTTCCAAAGACAGAGTGGATTTATGATAACCCATCTTCTGTAACCTTACTTTCAAAGAAGTCCAGAGTTTATGGGAGAAATGGCAATACCAAAGAATATGCAAAAGGTCAGCATGGGGAAAGGAACAACATGGGCAAGAAGGGGATTTACTAGCATCAAATGTATTCAGTTTGGAGGGAGTATAATAAGCATTATTATTAATCATCAGTTGTGTATATATCATTTTCTTGAAAGGGGAATATACCAGATTATTTCTAATAGCCAAGAGTTTTTGTTTCTCAGTTATTTGAGAATTATGATTCACCCAGACATCTGAATAAAGACTGCACGAGTCTTGTATTAATTTATTTAACAAGTTATACGAATTTGATAACATTTTCACAGGTGATGATATTGTTGTAATTATCATGTCTAAATTATTAAGATCTTGCTCTCTTGGTTTCGTAAGATCACAATTAACCATAATCACCTCCCTTAATTGACGTAAGATTATAGTATACTTACAATTAACTTTCAATGTATTACGTAGGTTACAAAATGTAAAGTAGAACACTCCAACTAGTAAAATAAATAGACAGAGCAGGGTAAATCCAAGCCACTCGAAGCCAGTATAAAACAGATAACTCTTTATTGTAAGTCACACAGGTTGAGCGCTTTCATCTGCCAGGAACGCAGATTTCATCAGAACCATTTACAAGGCATCAACTCGATTACGTAGGTTAGCCAGGGTCAGATCTTTATACGATCTTTATACGAGATCCCAAACAATCATATTTTTTATTAGGGGATAATTTGTTAGATTGAATGGTGAATTATCCAACATTATGTTGGGATTTAAGTGAAGTGGTTGAATTAAATGAAAAATATTATCAAGATTGATAAGTTTTAATAACTCCTGAAAGGCTTTGATCTTTTGTTTAATAAAATGCAAAATTTTTAAAGTGTTCAGAATATCTAAAGAAATGAATGGAATGGCCGCAGGATTTATGTTTTTAGATAAAATATATTGATACCATAACTTAACCCAAGTCGGAGACTGAATGTGGTGAATATTATTCATTTTAGAAATGGACCATAATTTATTTGAAGAAACAATTAAATAATAAAGATAGAAATTTGGTAATCCCAAACCACCCCTATCTTTAGGAATTGATAATCTAGAATAAGAGATCCTAACAGTTTTAGGAAACCACAAAAATTTAGCTAGTTCTTTATTAACTTTGTCAAAGAAAGATTTTGGAATTATCTGATCTGAAGAATTGAATTGATACAGAAATTTGGGAAGAATATTCATTTTAATTATTGCGGCTTTGGATAGAAGTGATAAATTCAGACGTTCCCATCTATGCATATCAGACATTATTGATATCCAAACTTTATTTAAATTATTTTGAAATGAAGAATGGTTATTATGCTCCATATGAATACCCAGATATTTAACCCCATAAGTAGTGAATCCGAAAGTAAGTAAGATTTATGTGCCAAGTGATTTAAAGGAAGAATATGAGTCTTCTGAGGATTTATGAGATAATTCAAAGCAAGAGAAAACCGTTCAATAGAGTTAGTTATTTTATTAAGATCTGTGATAGGAGTTTGGAAATATATGACCAGATCATCAGCAAAAGCAGAGAAAAATAATTTAGTATTGAAAATCCTAGGAATCCGATGAAATGAGTTTTGTGATATGTATAAGAGTAATGGTTCTAAATATAGATTAAAAAGAAAAGGAGACAAAGGACAACCCTGTCTCGTATCTCTAGTAATCTTTATAGGGGGTGATGTGGAACCATTAATGTGAAGTCTGGTAAAGGTTTCTTTATATAGAGTTTTGATTAAATTTATAAAAGAGATGGGAAAATTGAAACAGGACATGGTTTGAAAAAGAAAATCCCAACACACTCTATCAAAAGCATTGGATGCATCAAGGATCAAAGCATACATTGGGTTATTATCACTTTTTGTAAGATGAATACTAGATTCCAAAGTCAGAGTATTGTCCCATATATGTCTGTGAGACATAAACCCTGTTTGGTCCGGGGATATTATTGATGGCAAAACCTGCTTCAATCTGTTGGCAAGAATAGATGATAAAATCTTGATATCTAAATTGATTAAAGAAATGGGTCTATAATTACAATGATCTGTTTTATCTTTATTGTTTTTCAAAATTAGTATTGTTTTTGAAGTGTTCCAATGAAGGTCAGCTATGTCATTTATTTTTATATAATTATACACTTTAAGAAGAAAGGGAGCAATTACTAACTTAAAGGATTTAAAGAATTCCGGTGTAAAACCATCGGGTCCAGGAGATTTACCCAGTTTAAGTCTATCAATAGACTCATAAATTTCTTGGAGACAAAGAGGAGCTAAAAGAAGACTTTGTTGTTTTTCATTTAACATAGGGAATATTAAAGAGCTTAAAAAGCTATTTATATGACTATTTACCATAGATTTAGAAGATTTAGAATATAACTCTGTATAAAGTAGTGTAAATAGTTGCAAAATTTCCTTATCCGTGTTATATAATTGGTTCTTATATTGTATGGGTGATATTTTCGGCCTATCAAAATTTTTTTTAATTATTCTAGCCAAGGTTTTGGAAGGTACTTGAGCCCATTCAGAGTAAGTAGCTGATAGTCTTTGCTCTAATATTGAGAGATTATTTTGATGAAGTAAGATAAGTTCTTTTTGACTATCTATAATTTGCTTCTCATAATCGGGATCAGGATTTAATCTATATTGATTTTCAAGAGACTGAATTTTTAATTTAAGAGAACTTTCTTTTTATTAACTTGCTTTTTAAGATATGAAGCCTTATCAATAAACATTCCTCTTAACCTCGCCTTACAAGCAGCCCACTGTATATCATAAGGAATATCTGTTGAGTCTAAATTGTTTTCCATGTCCTGAATTATTCCTGTACACAATTTGCATATATCTTTATTTAAGAGTAAGTTGTTATTCATTGTCCAATTATTTTGTTTGTATGTATGTCCAGCATTAAAAGTTATATTTAATTTTAATAAAATTCTGGAATGATCTGAAAGAAATCTAGGTTCAACAGTAAAGTCCTGTAAACATTGTGAAAGAGTATTAGATATAAGAAAAAAATCTAATCTTGACCATGAACGATAACATTTTGAGTAATATGTGTATATATCTTTTTTATTTGAGTATTCTGTGAGTTGTAAAGGGTCTATGAGGTTATACTCCAGAATTAAATCTTCAAGGGCTAGAGATGCTTGTTGATTATAGGCAGAAGAACAACTAGAGCGATCAATGTCTGGGTTTATTACAGCATTCCAGTCCCCCCCTACTATAACATAGTGATCTTTGTAAGAAGAGAGTATATTATAAATCTGTAGAATAAAAAAATGTTGTTGGCTACATGGACCGTATTTATTAAGTACCAGAAGTGGTTTATCAAGATTATGTATGTTAGAAGTAAAAAGGCACCATCTACCCTCATTATCATGTTTTTCATCAACAATAATTCCTTGAAATTTTTGTTTAATTATAATAGCCACCCCCCTAGAGTTAGTAGTGTCCCCAGAAGCTATTATTTTTTTGATCCATTTTTTATTTTTTTCTTTGTCCCAATCTTCTCTGGGAATATGTGTTTCCTGTATGAAACATATATTAGCTTGTGATTTATAAATCAGATGAAATAGTAAAGATTTCTTGGCTTTATTTTGGATTCCTCTTATATTCCAGGAATCAACTATTAAGTAATTAGTCATGTATAAAATAAAGATCTGATAGTATGAGTGTAAGAAATTAGCATGTTTTTATGTAAATAAATGATAAAAACTAAAAGGAGACTTGATCTATTCTTGGTAAAACAGTAACTCTCTAAAAAGATATGTTTCAGAATAATATTAACTTTAAACTGACAACCTTCCTTCTTCCATACCCCAGTACCTACCCACCATATCCCATCTTGAGAAGGACGATGTATAAATTCAAATACAAGATTTATACACTTGGTTACCAAAAACTTCACAATGTAGAAAGAGACTTTAAGTAAAGTCCTGAAAAGGACTAAAACCATGTTAACAAAACTAAACATATTTACACAACTAAGATAACACAAGATGTTTGACATACTCAAACCCCATTCAAATGTGCAATCACAAGCTCCTATAAGACAAAAAATTATTGCATCGAAGTGAATAACACTATAAATCTAATATTATAAAAATAATTTGTAGTGTAAAATATTAGTGAGACTAAAATAAAATTAGTAAAGTCTAATATATCAGAACACACTATAATCATTAATGCATGTGAATCAACCAAGCATTACACTTCAGACTATGTACTTTGAAAGATAATACAAATATACAGTATACACAATGCAATATGAGAAATAATACTTATAAAGCTATAAGCTTTTTTTTTTTTTTTTTTTAACAGTATGTCACTAACTAATCATCCATACTGTTATAAAAACTAAGTTGCAGAATTCAAGTGTATATGGTAACTAGTAATAATGAGGACACCATCAAAACTAATGTCATGTCACCCATCAGTACAAGACCACACATCTCCCAACATTAGATATGCATGACATCAATAAAATTAGCATGCTATTTTAAAAAATACTTAAGACCATAAAAAACAAGTCCATATACAGCCTAACTTAAGTAAAACATTCAATTAGGATTTGAGTAAGATGTGCATTAATATGTTCACAAGGGACTGCACTTTCTATCCCTAACAATTATACATAAACACTGCCTAATCGAATATTATTTAAATGTTAACTGAAATATTTTCGTGGACAGAAACAGTAATGCAGAAATGAATTTCAGTAACCAAACCAATAAGAAAAATATGGAAATCTCCATAAGACCCTCCATATGCTGTGCCCCCATCTCATCTTCGCCATGAAAGATAGAATGCCTATATACAATTTAATGACATATGTCTACAAACACATTTTCAGTCTGTAAGTGAAAGCTTTCAAAAAAAAACAAACCTCAAAGCGTGACTATTTTTGCTATTTTAAATGCCTCTCACCTCTCGGCTTAAAGAGAGCCATATTCACACAAACAAAAAGCTTTAATGTCCAGATTGCAGGTTCCGAGGCAATTACACCTTCACATAAAGCATGTCTCTATTATGAAATTTTAACTGCCTCACAGCTTAGAGAGAGACATACTAGCACAAGCAAATAACCTTAATGATCAAATTAAAGGCTCATATGCTACTTCAGCTCCGCACAATTGCCGGTTCCCACAAGAGCCTTTCACAAATCTTCCAACAGCTCGCACAGCTTCCGACTCAACGCCAGTCACTATATCCACTTACTTGGATAGAAACCTCGGAGATGAATAGACAGCACGGTCCCCGGCAAAGAACTTCTGCTGCACTCTGCTGATCTCAACCAAAGGAAGCCCGGAAAACATGCCTGAAGCAAAGAAGACAAATTCCATCCCTGTCACCGAACATTGCAAAGTGGTGAAGCAAACAGCTGGAATGATAGAACCAACCTCTATATGACTGATATACTTAAAACCATTATGCATTGTAGGAGATTTACGTCATCCTGTATACACAAAGTCACAGAAATGCTTTGTGCTTAATACGGACATGAATTGAGGCAAAACTGAAGAGAATGATAACGCTGTAATGGCTCGAGACCACGGAAAATTCCCTCCATTCTGTATTATAACACTTTGCTGTTAAAAATAATATTTCTTTACAAGCATTATGATCTGATAACTCGCAAATACTATTAACTCAGAATATAAAGAAATATCAACATTCTGAGATGGTGACACCGCTAAATATCAAAAAAAGCATATAAAACATAACATGAATATAGATTCCTTTTTCTATTATTAAATCTCTACACCCTTTCATTAAAAATTAGAAGTACATATTAATAAATGAAAGTACACTGACCACACAGTAAAATCACATTACAATAGTTAGGCAAAATATTATTATGTAACTGATTCAGGAAGGGACTTGAAAACTTTTAGGAAAGTGTCTTTAGCTTCTTTAGTGTCAGTAACTATAAATCCTCTGTCATTGTGACTGAAAGAAAGAGTGTTAGGGTAGCGCATACGAAACCTTATTCCTCTTTTTATCAAATCAGCACAGTATGGTGCTAGTTTTTGTCTGTTCAATTTTATCTGTGTAGGTAAATCCTGTGAAAAGGTCAATTTATGATTATTCCAGATAAATTGTTTTTTGCTTTTAGCTGCTTCTAAGATACGATGAGTGTCTTGGAAATTAAGTAGTTTTGTGTAGATAATCCGAGGAGAAGTGGTATCTTGTCTGGCACGCAGGGCTCTGTGCGCTCTTTCTACAATTAAGGTTTTTGAAGTTATTTCAGGATTTAGTAATGCCTCAAATATTTGTTTAGTCACTGAAATTAAATTTTGATTTTCATAAGACTTTGGTAAGCCTCTAATTATGATATTATTTCTGCAACTTCTAGCCTCTAAGTCCAGTAATTTAGCTTGAATTTCTGTAATGAGACTATCTTTGGATTTTAGATCTCTTTCAACTGAGTCAGCTCTTATTTCTAAGGCTATAGTTTTGCTTTCAATAATGTCCAATCTATCATTTATCTGTTTTAATGTTTTACCAAAATCAGTGAATTGTTCAGAAAAACTTTGTATAGCACTTTGAATGGGTTGTAGTGCCATGTTTAAGTCATCTAAATGGAAGATAGAGTCATTTTTGTCTTTAGTACTTACTTTAATGTTCTCAGAAGATTGCTTAGTGGTTCTTAATCTTTTAGAACTAGTGTCCTTCTCTGGAGAAAGCATAGAGGAGAATTTGGCCTTGGTAGTCTGCGTCTCCATGGTGTCAGAGTTACCAGCCATGCCCAGAATAGAGGAGTGAAGACAGGATAACTGAGTCTGAGATGAGCTTCCACGGTGCACGTGCCCGAAGACTGTTGAGGCCAAAATTGTTCTGAGGTAAAATAATTCAAAAGTTGAAGTCTTCCCAAAAATAAATGATCCTAGTACAAAGGAATAGTCTCAGAGATACTTATTATATAAAAAACTGAAGAAAAATATCACTTAAAAGTTGTAAAAAATAGCCGGTTGTTACATAACAGTGAGGAGCTCAGTGAACAGGGAGTAGTCTAGTCGGCAGCCATCTTGGAATCCTGGACAAGGGAACTTGCATTTGGTGTATCATTATGGTACCCAGCCATACTGCAACTAAATGAGAGAACTCAGGTTTTTCAATTTATGATGGCGCTTTATGTGGAAGGCTTCCTTAAGGACTGGGAGAGGAAACATAAGAAGTCATATTATGCTGAGTTCAGCAAAGGTTTTGCTCTCACAGAAAATCCAAAAAGGAGAGACAGACCATACAATGGAAGTATTATCAAATCCTCAGCCCTACAAAAAGGAATGACATAGGAAGGTCTCATATTGAAACCAGACAACCATGGGAGAGCAAGACAAAAGTTATTCACAGTGCCAGGTTCCTTCCCTTTGCAAATTGCCTCTTCAGCAGAAAACTGACAGGAAGAAAATATCATAGACTTTGTAGGGCCAGAGATATTGAACGATGATATACAGGCAGCATGGATAGGATCTACAGTAAATTTTACCAACACATCAGCCAGTAATAAAATAATGGGCACTGTAATTGTATCATGATCCTGAAACAAACATTTGCATCACCTAGTTAATCAATGACTTTTAACAATATATATATATATATTTTTTTTTTTGCTCTGTGCTGGCTGCACAATACTATTGGTATGAAACATTGACAGATAATGTTATTGAAATATTGCCACAATTTTATGTTATGCTAATAAGGCTAACTTTATTGAACGATATTTTGAAGTACATCTGTCAGAAGAGACACTGACCATTTTTTCTTTTATATCATACAACTTATCGACAGGCAGCAAATGGGCTGACTGCTAAGGCAAATGCATGCTTACTGCCATTAAATAAATAAATAACATGTATTGTGGTAGAACATGGTTTATAAGAATCGTGTATTGTTAATATATAATGAAACTTTGAAGACATAGAGGAAATCAACTGCATAGTGATAAATACAGTGGGGTATAGAATAGCTATTCATTACACAAGAAACTTCTATTAGATAATGATTGTTATAATGAATGTTGTTCTTTAAAAGTGCCTGGCCCATACTGATACTGGTTTTATTATCGCTCACTTCCTTTTTGGTGCATGCACTATCATAATAGCTTAGTTCAAATATTGTTATGGTAGGTGAAGAAACCATGCAAAGTCAATACATTTGTGCAGAGCCATACGCCCCAATTACTATACTGTCATAGAATGTGAAGGGAATTTCTTCAAGCACTAAGGCAAAAGCTGTGGTGTAGTGGGTATCCAAGCAGAAACCACTGGTAGGCTTTTTAGAAGAACTTTAATTAAAAGACACAAACAGCAGCTTTCTGTCAAAATTTTGGAAAAGTCATATTCACTGTAGTTTGCAAAATCAGCAAGCTGGGGAGTAGCCATCTTATTTCATCATGCACTAAAGATAGTGGTAGAGAATACCCACAGGGATGGAAAGGAAAGATGGCTTATGTTAAAAATTAGATGTCTGAACACAATGTCATGGCTTTCTAATGTTTATGGACCCAACAATGATAGCATAGAAATGGGGACAGCTTTTCTGTCAGAAGACGAGACAATTACTATCAATACGAGAGACTATCATTTTAAGTGGGAGATTTGCATGCTGTATTCAGTCTGCTACTAGACAAAATGCCTATTTGAAAAAATAGGACCTCTAAAGTTACAGCCTTGTTAGACAAACTTTGTTCAACTTGGAAATTACAAGATTTATGGAGGTTATTAATTACTGATAATAAGGAATACACAGGGTACAGCTATACTGCTGGCATTGTGAGAAGGACTGATATGTTTCTCATCTCAGGTCACCTCCTCAAGAAAGATACCCAAATGCACATTATAATAGCACTGCTGTCAGATCCTAGTGCCCTAACCCCGGGTATTGCACAGAACACTTGGCATACTCCAACTTACTTAGGTAGTTGTAACCATTATAGTTAGTCATGAAAACAGAATGAACACTATGAGGACACAGATTAAAATATATTGGGAAGATACTCCAGTTATACATGCTACATATTCATAAGTGGTTAACTTTCAAATTCAGATTTCAGAAATGGAGTCAGCAATTGGCTAACGCTGACAGGCTATCAACTCGTTTGCAACTAGACAACTTGGAACAGGTATTTAAATCTACAGAACAGCAATATAAATGTAGTTTGTATTCTATCAAAATTCTGTCTCACACTCTGACTTCATTAGAAAGGACATATAGGGCATTATAAACAAATATTACACATTGCAAATGGGAAACGTATAAGCTGTGTTACTGGGAAAGGATAAGAAATCTCAAAAAATCATTAACAAAAAATGTCAAGACAGAGGAAATAGACATCTCCATCTATATAAATCTTCTGGGGCTATAAAGGCAGGCCCCAAGGAAATTAACAATAAATTTGTGCAGGAGATGTTATATCTCCCTCAGGAAGATCTTCCTCGGCCATTGGAAAAATTAAGGGGCTACATCCTGTCATTGAAATTATCCAAGTTGTAAAGTGATGTTTGAGCAAATTAGCCAGCCCAATAAATAAAGAAGAAATCATGCAGACCATCCATTCTATGGCATCAGACAATGACCCAGGTTTAGATAGATTGTCTTCATATTTTTACATAGTAATCAGCTTATTGAGCAATTATTTGAACTCTTTACAGAGGTAAAAAATAGAGAGCTTTGATGCACATATAATGACAGCCAAATTAGAATTATTTCCTAAACCCAAGAAAGACTGGCTTTCCCCAACCATTTGCAGGCTGATATCTTTTGTTATACATGGAAACTTGGATATATGCCAAAGTATTAGCAAACAGGCTTGAATAATGAATATGTAAATGTACCCCAATGAGTCATCAGGGATTTATAAAAGGTAGGTATAATTTACTTAAATTCTGGTTCAACTGGCAGTCCTTGTCACAACAAAGGAAGTCTGGAGTGGTGGCAGAGTTATTAGACTTCAATAAAACTTTTGTTACCATCAAATGGACATTTCCATTAGATATTTTTAAAGGAATATACCTTTCCTGAGCACTTTAATCACAAATGTAAATTATTATATACCAATACCAGATTCAAAACTGATAATAATTACATGCTTATCAGACTCTCTACCTATGTACTGGGGTAAAAGACAAGGATGTCATTTGCTGCCATATTTATTTATATTAATTATTAATGCATCAGACACTGATTTGCATAATATTTTTTCTGAAACAGGGAATTCAAACAAGTCCATAATACCTATTTTACCTCAAGGTTTGTAGATGACTGTGTCCTGTGGCCAGATAGCTCAAGAGGCTCTCTAATCTCATTTTTCACAGAATTAGCCAATATTCAGTATGGATGGGCCTCTAAGTAAACTATGCTAAATTGATTATATTCTCAGTATCACATTGCACTAAACAGAAAGAGGATAAATGGACACTTTGCCATATATATATATATATATATATATATATATATATATATATATACATATATACATGGGAATACAACTGTCTACTATAATGGAAGATATATCAGACCTGAATTTGGAGCTGCTGAGGAAATATGTTACTAATCAACTGGGAGCATGAAAACACCAAACACTACCTTTTCTTTTGTTGATTCAGGTGGCGAAGATGTTCAAGCTAATCATGATTTTACATATTGTAAAACATTTACCCCATACTTATGCATAGCAAAAGCTTAGAATATATAGAAATAAGATGTGTAAGGTGCTCCAAGATGGAGGATGGTGGATAGCTAACTTTTGGACTTATGGTATAGCAGTCATAGGGCAACATTATTTACAAGCTCATCAAAAATTCAAACCAATATGGTTTGAAGATGATAGAAAATAGAGGATGGTGAGTAATATTATGGAAAGACTGTTACAGCAAGGTAAGTGCAATACATAGTCAGAAATGGTGAATAACTCTTTCCCCAGAATTAAGTAAATAATTATACTCAATATTCATAAGTCAAGGGAAGGATTATATATCTTCATCTACAGAAAGATGTCCATAATGTTGCACTATGAAATATCTGATGTAGAATGGACACAAATTATATCAGCATATCATATGTGCCCATATATGATATAATATGCTGATATCAACATATGCTGATACTAATGTTCCCATCTTAACACAATTTGGATACATGAAAATGTTACATGCTCGATCGCTATCCATAGACAGATTAAAGAACAGTGGCACAAGGACTAAGCAGAAATGCTGGCAGTGTGGAAGCCCACAAGCTGTGGTGTCATACATGAGTTCTGAGCCTGGCTAATTAACAAAATTAATGGGGAATAGGATAGGTGTACCTATTAGTAAAGCTGTCCACATTTGACTGTTCCATATCCCACTACCACAAGCCACACTCACTAAACTTATTATGAAATGGATTTGAGATATAGTATCCATCTTGTTAGTGACTTTTTTTAAGTCAGGGAAGAAGATGAATCCTGACTGGCATCGATACCACCTCACCACATTACCGGCGTAGTGCATGGAAAGGGAAGACATTAGCTAGGGGTGTATGGGAAAAACTATCATTAATTTTATTGTTTACTTTTGCCAGTGTTTGATGAAATATCATGATATATAGCAATCAGTTATAATAATGTTTAGCAAACAAGTATCAGATAGTTACAATGTGTTGTATAAATGGGTTATGTAAATGTTTGACAAACGATATGACCTGCTATATATCATTTAAAGTGCATATGATGTTGATTGATGGAACAGTTTATGGATAATATTTCACAGGAAGCTAAGAATGAGTTACTTTTTTGTTTCTCTCTTTTTTCTGTTCTCCTTGATGGCAATGAATATTTAAGTTTATGAAAAAACATAAGTGAACACATCAGTGTAACTATAGGGAATGACAGTGTTTGTGTACATGTAATAGTTTTATTAAAGGTGATGAAAAAAGTGCAACACCAAAATAAAATTAAAACATGAAATAGAAAATAAAATCGAAATACTTAACAATCCTCACTAATTAGGCACATTTGCTCTTAACCTTCTTTTAAGAGGTACATCTAATTACTAATTAGCAATTGTGAACATTAGAATGCCTGCCTCTGTTCTTATTATATTTTCATGAGTACACTTTTATCTTTTTACATTTTATTTATTTCAGTGCTGCTTGTTTATCTGCACTGCCACTTATGTGGGGCTGATTGGGGCTGAAGACCAAAGTTTCTTGCTTGTTGACTGTGCAATCTATATCTCAGGATAATTAGAATATTTAATATTTGTTAGAAATATAAAAAGAATGTATTTTTATCACATGAAATAAACTCCCAACAGCATGCATCTCCTTCCTATGGACATGCTACACATATATACTCTCTCTCTCTCTCTCTCTCTATATATATATATATATATATATATATATTATATATGGGTCTACTTTTATTAGTCAAAGTTACATTTCTTCGACTAACAAAACTACAATCTGACTTGCAAAAGTGCACTTCAACAAAAGTGCACTTTTGCAAATTCCAGTTCAGCGAACCAGCAATAAAAAATAAAAAAGAACACTTTAAAGTCCATTTTGCAGGGGGGCAAGCCCCCCTGCACCCCCCACACCCCACTACATTATATATACTAACTCCAAAATCACACTACAGTGGTGAAACAAGTATGGTCCCTTATTCCCACTGTAGCAAAACTGACTTTTTTACTTGTCCTTTTTTATTTTTATTGCAGGTTTGCTGCACCGGAATTATATATATATACATATATATATATATATATATATATATATATATATATATAAATAATAATAAAAACAACAAGTATACCTCAAGAAACCATAACCTTGACAAAACTAGAACCTCATCTGCATCACACATTAAAAAGACCTCACAACAGCCACTGTTAAACACATGCATAGGCACAAAAACATGGCAGTTTAGAGTTTACAGCAGTTCAAATCTGGGATTAAAGATGAATCAAGTCCGATTCAATAACCCTTAATCCGACACTATAATATGTCAATCCCCAAAACAGTGTAGTTATCGGTGGCTCCATTTGGGTTAAAATACATATGCCATGGGACTTTGAATATAAGACTCCTATGCCTGTTCATGGCCAACATTATGTGCATGTCAATTAGATTTAATTAAATTAAAAAAGAGTAAACTATGTTATAAAAATTATTCACATGGACTGTCAAACATAAGGATGTCCTCCCTTTGGAGTTTATAAGAAGCTCTGTCCAAGCTATCAATCATTATATTGGCCAGGAAATAATAAATCTGCTTAGCAAAATTTTACAATTGTTCCATAGCAAAAGAAAATTTTCAGATGTAGTTAATGGCTAAGGGCATGGCATCAAAGAAAGGGGATATACTTCACACACAGTGGGCTATATGTCTTGTTCTCTCTGTCTCTGTCTCTCTCTCTCTCTCTCCTTATGCATGTGTGTATCCCCTGGGAGTGAAAAAAAATAAAACGAAGAGGAAATTTTACATGCTCATATTGTTTTTTTCTATCCTTCACAAAAAAGAAAGTTGAATACTCAAGATTATTTAAAAAAAAAGATTATAGTTGTAGGTGGCTTTATTAAATGCTACTAGTCTCAATAACGAAACAGACAAATTAGCAGTTTTTCTCTGCTCAGATATGAAACACACACGCACGCACACACACACACACACACACACACACACACACACACACACACACACACACACACACACACACACACACACACACACACACACATATAAATAGATAGATCTAGATATACTGAGGTATAGTGTGGTACCTGCTGCATATCATCCAAGATTGCTAAAATAGAAAGAAACGGGAATGTCAAGCAACTGGAAACCATGTTTAATGTAAGCATTTTCATGCTTTTGCAGGATTTCTTCAGACAAAAGTTCTTACAGTATAGTTATTACATGGTTGCTCAGTGCTTTTATCTTCTTCATGTTCTATATTTTCTGTTTGTGAGGTCTATATACTGGACAGTTAATTACAAGCTGGTTTAAAGATAAAACACATACACACGCACAAAAAATGACACTTTGGTACAGGCACAAAAAACATGGCATTTTGGTGAGTTTACAGAAATGGAAATCTGGGGTTAAAGATAAATTAAGTCAGATTCAACAGCACATAAGCAGACACTGTAATATGGCAATCCCCAAAAGCATTCTAGTCATTGGTAGCTCTGTTTCAGATAAAATACATATCTCATGAGGTTTTGAAAGCTTTCATAATTGCAAACCTAGTGGGATATGTGGTGGCGGAAGTTCAAAATTTGTAAAAGGACAGACCAACATCATGAACTAAAAAACAAACTCAGAACTGGAAATTGCAATCACAGTAATTAATATCACTGTTAATGAATATAATATTACAGAAACAGACTGTACATCTTTCCTGTTCCACATAGAGTATGAGCATTTCAGATTAAACTCTGTGATTTCAAAGTCAATACAATTATAGTTCTTATAGGGATCTTACCTACACAAACTTTAAACTGGAAAATACTCAACAATAAATAAATAACCTTGCTGTTAGCTGCCGTTGTCAATCAAAATGATTTGCCATGAAGAGTATGGCATCTAATCAGAGGTGGCAGCAGTTCCGCTATCATAGTAATGAAATTAGAATTTTTTTCTGCTCACAAGTCCCTGGTATACTTTCTATAATTAAAAAAATAATGACACTATCATAATATGTTCTTAGTATTATTTGTCTAGTGTATACCCTACTGGACTTCAAATAACATGACTGCTGTAAACCTGAGTTGTTATTTTTTATATTTTGCACTTTTCATATGATATATCTACATCTACATCTATGACTATTCTTACATTAAAAAAAAAAACTCTGGCACGACAAAATTATTTAGTTGCAAAAAAAGTATTTTAATGGATACTCCATCTCACAACAGACCTAGGTTTCTCCCTTTTACTGCTCCATTCACAATTTCTAATGTTTGTGCATCCAGTGCCAAATTACTTAATGATATAAATATATATAGGTCTACTTCTAAATTTCAAACTTTCAAAATGTTAAATTTCTTATGGTCGAGGCCATAAGATCGACGTTTTGAAATTGTGAACTAAGTGGAGATCGCAGTACACCACTGATATATTTACCATTTTTCTCCCTGTAGTGCAATCTTGAAGTTGATATATTTAATTAGGAAGGGGATGTGGGGTGTGCAGGGGGGCTTTCCCCCCTGCAAAAATGTAAAGGAAAGATTTTTTTATTTTTTATTTAAATTTTTGAATTTTCAAAACTTCGATCTTATGGTCCCGACCATAAGAAACTTAACGTTTTGAAAGTTCAAAATTTAGAAGTAGACTTATATATATATATATATATATATATATATATATATATATATATATATATATATATATATATATATATATATATATATATATATATATATAGCAGTCACCAAAGCCATAGATTAGGGTAAAATGGTTCCCACAGCTTATCTAGATCTCGCCAAGGCTTTCAACACCACCCCCCCCCACTCTGGAATTATAGATAAGCTCACTAAACTAGGTATAAATCCCTATGTCACAAGATGGGTTGCCAACTGGCTCACAGACAGAACCCACAGTATGAAAGTAGCAGATTCAAAATCCGACTTTAGACCAGTGACAAGTGGAGTACCACAGGGTTCAGTCCTAGGTCCTCCCCTGTTTGGTATCTACTTCTCTGAAGTCCAGGCTAACACAGAAGGTCTTTGGCTACCAAAGTTTGCAGATGACTGCAAACTAGGAGCCATAATCGAAACTCCTAACGATGTGGACAAACTACAAAAAGCCTCACTGAGACAGATACCTGGTGTCAAAGCCATGGCCTGAAGCTCAATGCCAAAAAGTGTATTGTCATCCCCTTTGGTAAAAACTCTGTACCCATGAACTACCACATAGCTGGTAGTCTACTTAATGCCGAAACTGTGATAAGAGACCTTGGGACACAGGTAGACAGTAGTCTCTCCTTTGATAATCGCATCACCACAGTGGTCAGGAAATCCTTCTATGTGGCTCATCTCATCACAAAAGGATTCTCATCCAGAAAAGAAGAGGTCATTGTTCCCCTGTACTCATCACTCATTAGACCCATTATAGAGTACAATGCCCCTTTTGGTATGTACCTCACAAGACATCTACAGCAACTGGAAAGACCACAGAAATACCTCACAATGAGGATTACTGGCCTCAAACAGATGCCCTACGCAGACAATCTCAAAAAACTCTATCGCATATCGCTTACTCAGGGGCGATCTCTGCCTAACATACAAAGCTATGTCAAACCCAGAACTGTTGGACATGCTCCACTTAAAGAAATCCCAGTCCCTCCAAGCTACACGCACTAGGGACCTAAACTTTGTCACCACAATAAACAGAACATGCTGGAGGAAAAGATTACTGTCCCAGAGACTTCCCATACTCTGGAACAGACTACCTATCTATGCCAAACAGAACTCGTCATTAGCACTCTTCAAGAAAAATCTTGATGATTGGATGGGAAATGGGAAATTCACCCCAGGGATCAGTTCTGTGGCTCTGCTCGACAGGGGCACAGGAAAATAATTTTCTTGGGTGGCGAATGCCAGGGTACTTTTTTTGGCTAGGCTTATATAGGCCCTAGGGCCAATAGCCTAGTACCTACCTATGAACCTATGAACCTATATATATATATATATATATATATATATATATATATATATACATACATTTTTTTCTCAAAAAAAGAGAGCACCATAAATTATAATCTGCTAATGCAAATTTATTCAACTTCCACTTTGTGCAGCACAGCAATTCAGGTTTCACAACCTATGGAGTTTCTCCAGTGCTTAATACATAATCCTAATAAAATAGACATTTAAATGAAATACAAATCATGTGACTTTAGGCTATGTGTGTCCTTTCCACAACGTAATCTGTATTTCAAATAAACTTTGTAACACTTCATTCATCCAGGCTTTTACAATAATCCCAAATGTAATATCCACATCTTTTCCTTTTTATTGAAAATTTGTTTATCTCATATGATTATTTGATACTGTTTCCAGCTTATCTATGGCATTAAATGTATAAATACCATTTTTATGTACAAATACATGTTCATACAAAAGGCTTTGCAAACTTGAATACTTAACCACACTAATATGCAGTGATACCCTTTGTCAGAAAGTACAAACAGCCTTCCTTATGTAGAATACCCTACATATATGTGATAAAATAAATTATTTTATCCATATGGCAATCTGCATAAATGTTAGTATCATATGTACTGCCTGTATTTACAAAGGAGAAACATTTCCCTTTTATAATATACTGACATTTAGACTATGGGCCATAAGTTGTACAACCAGTCAGAACACTCCCCAACAAAGTCTGTCTACAACCACAATTTAAACCCTTCTTAAAACCAGAAAGATGTTGGGCTATTGAATGATTTATCCTATAAATACAAATACATTACTCTGGTAATAAATGCCTCAAAGTCCTGGGATATTTTAATATGTGCTATTTTGTTCTATCAAACACTTAATTTTAAGCATGTTTGTGCCAAAGGTAGATGTAAACTTGAAAGAATCATGCACTAATGTGCCAGACTTATTTTGTCTTGGTTATAACAGTTTTTGATGCTTAACACCTGAGGCTTTATTTCTTGCATTTTGAACCTTGCTTGCAACATGCATGATATTCAAAATGTTTTGGTCTGCCTCATTCACACATCTTTGTATATCACAGGGGTCACCACATATCCTGGATATCAAAAATCATGAAAATAGGATGCTATCCATGATTAACTTAGGATGACAATTTTCAGATGACAACAGGGAGATTATGGAAAAGGTTTCCTAAACCATATAATGATACATGATAAAGTTTTAAAAACATCACATCAAGAAATTCTGTGTTAAATCATATTTATCTGTAAATTGCATACAAATATTTTGTTATTAAAAAATTGTACACATGGGAATTAAGACAATTCCCATGTCAGCAGTAACCTAGGGTCATTGAGGAACTGCCCCCACATATCAGTGTCTTTCAAAAAATATTACCTTGGTTATAAATCATGGGATGTTCAACAGATCCATATACACATCTGAATAGACCGAAATGAAAGTTGCTCTTATGGCAGTTCCTCATAACTGCAAATAAGACTGATTGTCAAAATAAAAATATTTTATTAAGCAAAACTTCAATAGTGCCAGCAAAAGTTCATTATACTCTGCTAAATACAAAGCCGAAACACTGAACTAAAATTATACCTGTATGGGCAGGAATAGAAACATACATGTTTATAATTTCAAGAGTGCGTAAAATGAGATAGTTTCAACATTAACCTGATCGATCAAATCAAAAAGAAAATGTGTATAATATCTTAAATTGGCCCATGCATTCTCTAAAAGAGGTTTTAATGCAAATTCACAACTTTCAGAAAGAGGTCTCATTAATGAACTTCATCTTGAAACTATGGTCTGTCCAGGCACATGTTTAACTGATTTATGGATTTTGGCAGCAAATAAAACTACTGATTCATGAGTTGTTCTATTTACTGTTGTTTTACATGGGGGGTGGGGGGGGGATAATACCCAGTTGTTCTTCTTTTACTAAAAAAATCAATCAAATTAATTTTAAATGTTGGTAATGGGTCATAATCTACTTTCAGATATTCATCTGTCTGCATGCTTCAATCAAATTATCCTTTCTGAACCAAATAAATAATGCATTCTACTTGTCCACTATAATAATAACTAAATCATTTCTATGTCTTAAATATTGTAAGGTTCTCATTTTTTCTATTGTTAAATTATGAGAAAAATATTTAAAATGTCCTTTTGCTGTACATGTAACTCATCAAGTAGGGCCTGTTTCAAAACTTTTATGGAATTACATTAAGATGGGGTAACATTGGAAGGCTTGAATTTAAAAAAAAATGTGTTTGTCTTTCTTGAACCTGTTCAGTGTGGTGTGCATGAACAATACTTATGATTAAGCTTTCTACAGAAAGCTTTCATGTCTATGACTATCTAATAAGATACATGTCATGTGGGCACACAATGCAAGTCATTATTCAATAAAGAAAGGACTGTTTCATCAGCTGTAAAAGCAGTCCAGTTAACCACCAAATTGTCCTCTGTGTTATTATTTACCTGCAAAAACAACTTAATAGTATCCATGATAGAATAAAAACACCAAACAACACAAGCTATTGAGGGAGAAGAAACCAATATGCATGCATACTAGGTGAAGTGAATTTTTTTTACTAAAAAGTAGATAAAACAGATTCTAGTGCATCAGGGCTAGGCACTGGATGGTGTAAACATTGGCTGTAGCTGATTTCGTCACATGACTAATATTGGTGTGACACTCTGACTTATGTAAAAGTGGGAAAAGAGGAAGTGATGGAAACAAAGATGATGACTACTGTATAAAAGTAAAACTTCATTCAGTCCAATTGCTTTTTATTGCCACAATTGTATTTATACGAAATTAATTCTATTCAAGTATCTATTTTGTCAATATTTCAAGAAAGAAATGACAATAGATCCCAAATCAGTGATTCTAGTTGACTGAATCTAATATTTGCTTTAATCATTAAGATCATAACACTGAGCAATTGATATGCCAATCTTTTGCTTGATTTTGTTAGTCAAGGATAATGTACGTATGTATAAACTCGAGTTTTCACAGTATACCTAACTCAGTGAAGGCATTTCTGCTGAAGGGTCAGAGTTTTTTATTTATTTTAATAAAATGATTTGTTTTTATATGTGCACTGGTGATTTATTAAATTAATTCCGTAGTTTAACTTTACAAATACTCTCTAAACCTATTATATCAACTATTTTAATTTTAACTTATTGCTTAAACCAGCAGGCTGACATATTCCATATTTAAAAATGAGCTTTGCCTCTACTTTGCATACAGATGTGTAACATATTGAACAAGCATACCCCTTCCATTACAATTATATGTCACAAAAAAACTGTAACAGACTGTCTTCCATATTATGGTATTGATAAAAAAGCTTAGCCATTAGGCTTGTGTGGACATGATTAAAAGTATCCCTGAGATGTTCTAATATATTGATATTTATTATTCTGATTGGTTGTCTTACATAAAATTTGAGACATGGGTATCTCAAGCAATAAATATATTGTGCCATTTGGCAGTGATATTGTGTTTACTTGTGAATTTTATGCTCACATAGAATATCCTTTTTCACAATTCCTTTTGAAACAAATAGACAAATAGTATGACCTACACAAGTACTATAGGTTCATAGTACATGGCTAATCACCCTGGGGGTCTTTTAAGCTTAATTATGCTTCCCAATGTGTCGCTCTTCTTATGTGCATTGAGAAGATGTTGAGGCTTAGATGTTCATTTAAGCAGTTTATTTTATACAAATACTTCAGGATGGATGGCAGGAACATTAAACTTAAACTGTCTAACTAACTGACTGACTACATACTTGCATGCTCACACTTTGGCTGCTCACTCAAAATGGCACTCTTGATTGCACATGCTCGGTACTTACATGCATGTGCTGACTCACTGGAAAGCTTCTTAAAGGTATCTCACACACAATGATCTACAAACTTCCTCTTTACTGAGATGTCTCATATAAACAATGACCTTTGAATAGGCATGCAATTATACAGACACCAGCAAAGAAAAACAACAATCATGTCCAGGTTGCCATGTATTTAGAACTAGGTTTCAAGGTGCAACCTAATCTCCTGACATAATAGTTAGGACTGGGTTTAGCAACAGAGATAGTTCATAGGTTCATAGGTAGGTAATAGGCTATTGGCCCTAGGGCCTATATAAGCCTAGCAATCAAAGTACTCTGGCTTTCGCCACCCAAGAAAATTATTTCCCTGTGCCCATGTCGAGCAGAGCCACAGTAGTGATCCCCGGAGTGAATTTCCTATTTCCCATCCAATCATAAAGATTTTTTTTGAAGAGTGTTAATGAGGAGCTTTGTTTGATATAGATAGGTACTTTGTTCCAGAGGGTCTATATTATATGTTCGAAGTCTGAAAACTTTGAATCTCATTTGATCGATAGTTTGTTCCAGAGTATGGGAAGTCTCTGGGATAGCAATCTATCCCTCCAGCATGTTCTGTTTATTGTGATGACAAGGTTTAGGTCCCTAGAGCATGTAGCTCAGAGGGATTTGACTTTTTTTAAGTGGAGCATGTCCAACAGCTCTGGGTTTGACATAGCTTTGTATACTAGGGAGAGATTGCCTCTGAGTAGGTGATATGCAATGGAGTAAAGGTGGAGTTTTTTGAGATGGTCTGCATAGGGCATCTGTTTGAGGCTGGTAATCCTCTTTGTGAGGTATTTCTGTGGCCTTTCCAGTTGTTGTAGATGTCTTGTGAGGTACATACCAAAAGGGGCATTGTATTCTATAATGGGTCTAATGAGTGATGAGTAGAGGGGAACAATGACCTTTTTTTTCCTGGATGAGGTGTGCCACGTAGAAGGATTTCCTGACTACTGTGGTGATGTGATTATCAAAGGAGAGACTACTGTCCACCTGTGTCCCAAGGTCTCTTATCATACTTTCAGTGTTAAGTAGACTACCGCCTATGTGGTAGTTCATGGGTACAGAGTTTTTACCAAAGGGGATGACAATGCACTTTTTGGCATTGAGCTTGAGGCCATGGCTTTGACACCAGGCATCTGTCTCAGTGAGGCCCTTTTGTAGGATGTCCACATCATTAGGAATTTGGATCATGGCTCCTAGTTTGCAGTCATCTGCAAACTTTGTTAGCCTGTACTTCAGAGAAGTAGATACCAAACAGGAGAGGACTCAGGACTTTTCCCTGTGGTACTCCACTTGTAACTGGTCTGAAGTCAGATTTGGAGTCTGCTACTTTCAGAGTGTGAGTTCTATCAGTTAGCCATTTGGCAACCCATCTTGTGACATAGGGATTTTTACCTAGTTTAGTGAGTTTATCTATAATTCCAGAGTGGGGAATGGTGTTGAAAGCCTTGGCAAGATCTAAATAGGCTGTGTGAACCACCTTACCCTCGTCTATGGCTTTGGTGACTGCTTCAAAGAAGTCTATCATGTTTAGGAGACACGATCTGCCTTTTATAAACCTGAACTGGGTGGGGTCCAGAGTTTGGAGATTACCAATGTCTTTATTTACAAGTTCCATGATGATACGTTCCATGGCCTTGGAGACCAGGCTCATCAGGCTAATGGGGCGGTAGTTCCCAAGGTCCGTGCTGGCTCCCCCTTTGTGGAGTGGGATAACCATCACTGTGTGCCATTCAGTGGGCACAAAGCCTGAGGTGAGGCTATAATTGAACATGGTACTTAGGTGGGGTGCAAGTTTGTTCTGTAGTTGGTGTAGAACGCAGCCTGGGATGTTGTCAGGTCCCATGGATGCTGTGTTCTTGGCTTTGGAGAGTGTGTTTTTTTACCTGTGCAGCCATGATTACAGGAACTTTGCATTCTTCTGGTATAGAGATGGGCCCTTTAGGGGGTGAGAGGGGGTAAAGTTAGCACTGAACCTATCTGCCAGGATGTTGGCAATATCAGTTGGTTCTATATATTTAGTGCCATTGTGTTGTAACTCAGAGCAGATCTGAGTATTGCTATTGAGATTCTTGACATAGCTATAGAATGCTTTTTGGTTGTCTTTAGAATCAGTGGCAATTTTGTTTTTGTAACTAGCTTTGGAGGATTTTATGAGGGATCTCAGCTTCTTACTGAGGCTGACCAGGGAGTTCCTCCAATCATGGGATTTTACTCTTTTTTGCAACAGTTTCCTTCTTCTGTTATAGAGTTTGTTTATGGTAGGGGACCACCAGATTGGCTTCCTTTTTTTGAAGGCTAGCATCTTGGTTCTGTTAGGGATAGCATGACCCATGCACTCGTGTAAGTGCTTATAAAGTGAATTTGTGTAGGATTCAACAGTCATACCTCTATTGTCCATCTGCATGGATGTCGTGAAGTTTGCCGAAGTGTGACATTGGCTTTGGAGAAATTTTTTACGGTGGCTTCCCTAATGGGGGGTGGGGGCGGGATGTGGATGTCTAGGGTGATTAGCTTGTGGTCGGATCTGACCAACGAGGAATTGACCTCTAGTGTGGAACACCGGTCACCCATGTTGGTAATGACCAGGTCTAGGATATTGCTGCCCCTGGTAGGGGTGTGGATAAGCTGATTCAAGGTATTGGAATTTATGAATTCCAGAAAACATTAAACAAAAGAGTTGGTACATGAGTAGTCTTCCCAGTTAATAGTGGGGTAGTTGAAATCACCCATTATTAGGGTGTTGGGTTGTACCCTAATATTTTCCAGTGTTTCAAGAAATGAGGTGTGGGAATACTGGGACATGGTGGGGGATCTGTAGCAAGTTACAATTTAGATTGCGGTCTTGCCTAGAGTAAGTTGCACTTGGATAATTTCAAATGCATTATGCTGAGCAACTAGCCTGGAAGTGTGGATTTCTTTAATGAATAAGGACACACCTCCACCTTTAGTGTTTCGGTCCAGGTTAGGTGACCGAAAGGTGTGGTCTGAATTATAGCCTGGTAATGCAGGGGTGCTCTCTGGAGCCTTGAACCAGGTCTCTGTCACTACACAGATGTTGATGTTCTCCATTTTAAGGAGTGCCTCGAGTGAGTGCATTTTGAGGTTTAGACTTCTAGCATTGAGTAGCATTACCCTCAGATTTTCTAGTAAATTTTCTGCTTGAGGAGTCTCTGGGATTTTCTCAGGAACAGGTATTGCTGATGGAATGTCCTCTGGAACAGGAACATTGGACAAGTCACTCTGAGAACTAGTGTCTTTGTCACAGGCAAGATGCTGTAATACTGGTGCAGACACTGGTAACAAATGCTTCTGATTTCATCTAAATTCCACTCCTTGTGATTCCATAATGTACGATCTTGGCTCCTGACACAAACCTTTCACAAATCTGATGCAATCAAAACCTTTTGATGTCTGCATCCTCACTATCTCCCCTTTTTGTAAAGATTGGAGTGGTTTCCTGGTTTTATCACAGTAAGACTTCTGGGGCAAATGCTTTTTCAACAGTTGGGCTTTTACTGTTATGTTGTTCTTGACACATGGAACCAGTAAATTATTGCTGATTGGTAATGTGGTTCTGGTTTGTCTCAACATAAGTCTCTGGGCAGGTGAACCAAGATGTTTATCATGAGGAATGTTTCTGAGATTTAACAAGTTGAGAAAAACATTGGTATTGTAATGTGTGGATTTCTCTAACAGCTGTTTTGCACTTTGAACTGCACGTTCAGCCAAGCCCTTTGATTGAGTGTATTCAGGGCTACTCGTAATATGAACAAAGTCCCACGTTTCTGCAAATCTCTTGAACTGCTGACTAGTAAACTCAGCACCATTGTCAGAAATAACTCTATGAGGACTACCGTGGACAGAAAAATGTCACTTCAACTTAGTAATGACAACATTGGAAGTTAGGTTGGGAAGCAGGTCAATCTTGAACCAATTTCAATAAGAGTCTACTAACACCAAGTAATGTTGACCATTTCAGTCAAAGATATCTATGGCTACTGTTGACCAAGGTAGTTCAGGAATCTGGCTGAACTGATGTGGTTCTTTCTTTTGATGCGGCTTTGTACTATTACATGCTGAAGAAGATGAAAGTACTTTCTTAATATCTCTTGACATAGAATGCCAAAATATTTGACCTCTTGCCATTCTTTTGGTAGAATCAGTTCCTGGGTGCTCACGATGCAAGATCTTAATATACTCTTGTTGCAAGGATTTTGGGACAATCACTTTAGGACCTTTCATGATGATACCATTGTCTGACAAAATATCTCTGGATGGAAAATATGGTTGTACTTCTACTGGTAAGCAAGATTGCTTTGAAGGCCATCCTCGAATGTCAAAGTGGTTAAGCTTCTGAAGAATTGGATCTGAAGCTGTGTGAGTTCTGAGATCATCAAGAAGTGTGGAAGAAAAATTTCTCACTTCCATGACCTCAGAATCAAGTTGCACATCGTTATGCTGTTCTGTGTTTTTTCTGGGTGATCTGGATAAAGTATCAGTAAGATACAACAGTTGCCTTTTGTGTAGACAAGAGTGAAATTGTACTTTTGCAATTTGAGCATCATGCATTGCAGTCTAGCTGGAGCTGCATGCATAGGCTTTCTCAAAATAGTGACTAGAAGCTGGTGATCAGTTTCAATCTGGATAGGTCTACCATAAATATAACCATGGAACTTCGAACATGCAAACACAATTGCCAAAAGCTCTTTCTCAATCTGGGCATACTGCATCTCAGTTTGGGTAAGAGTACTCGATGCATAGGCTACTGGTATATCCTCTTGAAGAATGACTGCACCTAGACCAAACTTAAAAGCATCACAGAAAAGAGTAACTGGTTTGTGAGCATCATAAGCTGAGAGTTGGTGGTTAGGAATTTTCAGTTTCAGGACATCAAATACTCATTTTCATACACCACTCACTTTAGTGCTGTTTTAACCAAGACCAAATTACATCTTTGCATGTCAGCTTTCTGAGCAGTGCTGAAAGTTGGCTTAAATCTGGAATGAACTTGCCTAGATAGTTGACCATGCCAAGAAAATGTTGTAGGGCTTGTACATTTTCTGGAGCTGGTATCTCAAGAATTGTGTTTTCTTGGAAGGATCTGGTCATAAACCTGAACTAGTAAACACGTGAACAACATAAGTAACTTCTCTTAGCATGAACTTGCACTTCTGAGGATTCATCTTAAGATTCACTTCATGCGCTCTTTCCAGAACTTTCTTAAGGTTTAGGTTATGTTCGACTTCACCCTTGCCTCCTACTAGAATATCATCAACTATAATAGCACATTGATAGCCAGAAAAAATTTCACTCCATTGTATGCTGAAAGACTTCACTGGCAAAATTTATTCCAAATGGCATTCTCAGAAATTTGTATCTTCCAAATGGTGTACCGAATGTGGTTAACAATGAAGATTTTCAGTCAAGCAAATTTTGCCAAAATGAACTCTTTGCATCTAAGAAAGAAAAAACAATGGTGTTTGACATGACGGCAGCAACCTCTTCAGTTGTGTGCATTGGATGATGAGTTCTTTTTAATGCTTTATTCAGATCTCTTGGATCAATATATATTCTAATATTATCTGAGCTTTTCTTATTAGCTACTACCATGGAGGATACCTATTCAGTAGGTTCTTCTACTGGATAAGTTACTCCTTGCTACACCATTTTGTCTAGCTTGTCTTTGAGTGTATTCTGCATAGGTACTGGAACTTTCTTTGCTGGTCTGACAACTGGGCTGACCCCTGGGTATAACCTCATGGAGTACATAACTGGTAGTTTGCCTAGTTTGTTTGCAAAAATATCAGCATACTCAGAAAAAATAGTTTGGGTGAAATTTGAGCTGTTGTCATTCAGACTTACATTAAGCGAAAGCAGTCCCATTTTCAAACTATCTCTAAGACCCAATAATGACAACACATGTCTCTTGATTATGAAAAATTGCAAGTCATAGCTATTCCCAGCACAGTAACATGAAAGCAATACTGCGCCTTTTGTTTGAATCTCTTCACCACCATAAGCAACAAGCTTCGCACACTTTATCAAATCAAGTTGCTCTGCAGCTTTTATTCTAGCAAACGTTTCTGCTGACATAACATTGCACTTTGAACCAGTATCTACTCTGAGCTCTATAGAACTCCCATTAATCCAAACAGTACAAAAGATCTCATTCTTTTCCCACAAATCTACTGCATTGACTGTTTCACCAAACACAGACACACCATCAACATAAAAAGTAGGGTCACAGCTTTCTAATTGATCAACTTGCCTCTTGGAATGCCCTCTTTTAATAAAAGAATGTGCCTTATTTGATTCACAAAGCCTTTAAAAATGATTCCACTTATTGCAAGAATGACACTGCTGACCAAAAGCCAAGCACTTTTCTCTTTTGGGTTTGTGATTAACACCACAATTACGACAATTGTCTATAAAGCTGGGTGGGGGCACATGTTTTGACTTTGCTGACTCACTATAATGTTTCACTGAGCATGCTCTGGAATTTGTTGGAAAGACTTGGAGTTTCCCAGAGACCTGCAGTAGCTGTCATGTGCTTGGGTCTGTTTCTTCTAATCACGTGCTGCATACTATCTATGTGAGCTTTGTCACTGTGCCTTCCACAACTCTTCTCACTTGGAAGCATGCTTGTGTGCTTTTCTGTAAGCTAGTATATCTGATAAATCTCAATGGCCTTATTCAATGTTAAAGCACTATCCCAAAGCACAAGCCTGTCCTTTATCAACTCATCTGTCAAATCACCAAATCTACATGTTTTAGCCTTATTTCTCAAGTCAGTTTTATATGCTGCAAACGTTTCACCAGGCTTTAGATCCCTTGTGTAAAATAAGTGCCTTTCCCTTTTAACATTCATTTGGGGGTTACACATTTCTCTAAATTTATGTTTTAAGCACTCAGGTTTTTCCCTTGTTTCAGCTGGTACCAATATATGGCAGTCTTCCCCCTCCCCTGCAAACACAGCAGGTGCATACACAAATGAATGCTATCTTTCAATGGCCTTTGAACCAGCTAAATTAAGCAGAATAAATGCTTTTGTGCATGTGCCTTTGTCAGAAAAAACAGCTTGTATGAAAATATTATATTCCAGCTCAAGCACACTCCAATTTTCTGCATTATTGTTATCAAACACAAGTGATGCAGTTCTGCAAAATCCTTCTGCCATGCCTTCAAACACTCCAATTTTCTGCAATATTGTTATCAAACACAAGTGATGCAGGTCTGCAAAATCCTTCTGCCATGCCCACAGATTATAATAAAACACAATGCAAAATTGGCCCTTGTAATTATGTATGAACATTCACACACACCTGGTACTTGTAATAAGAATCAAATGCACAATAAGCTCTTTGAAAGACTGTACTCTGCTAAATATGCTTTGAAATAACTGTACTTTGTGAAATATTCTTTGAAACAATTTACTCTGCAAAATAACTACAGTGTAATACTGCACACACTACTTTGCACACCAGATACTTTGAATAGCTTTAGTAAATACAAAACAGTAGTACATAGTAAAAATATGGCTGCTTTCTTTTTTTGTAAATTTTATGTGACTTGGATATTGTTTCAAATGTTTTCATAATTATTTTGAATATTTTTATCTATATGTCACAGTTTTGGACATTTTGTTTAATAAGGAAGTCATTTTGAGCATTATGAGTGCTTCATTTTATATTTGTAGTGAAAGAAATCATTTAAGTAAATTATAGTACCTGGAATTTGTTTCTGATCTGTTTTGTGAGTTGGTTGAGCAGTAGGGATGATCCTCTCCTATATATTCCTCCAACTTTAACTAGTTGCCTCATGGCTGTAACTCTGGATCCCATTCTGACACCATATTGCTCTTTTTATGGGCATTAAGAAGACTTTGAGGCTTCGTTGTTCATTTAAGTAGTTTATTGTATGCAAATACATCAGGATGGATGGCAGGAACATTAAACTTAAATGAACTAACTGACTACATATAATGCATGCTTACACTCTGGTTGCTCACTCAAAATGGCACTCTTGCTTGCACGTGCTCTTTACTTATATGCATGCGCTGACTCACTGGAAAGCTTCTTAAAGGTATATCACACACACTGGCCTAAAAAATGTATCTGACAAATGTTGATATTGTAGAGTTATTTTAAAGGGTATATGTAGGCTTGGGCATGGGTCGTTAAGCATTTACAGGCTGCCTCTGTCTAAAAGCGACATAGGTGCCAGACCAGGGTTAAATTTCCAATTCCCTCTCCACTGATCCAAGTTATAATTGAATTGGGTTAAGGAGGAACTCTGCTTCACTTGAGTGGGAAGCCTGTTCCAGAGAAGGTGCAGTCTCTGAGACATATATCTGTCCCTCCAACATGTACTATTTATATTGCAGATGATGTTTAGGTTCCCAGATTGAGTAAATCTAATGCAAGTTATTTTGCAGATGTGCAACATATCCATCAGAGTGGGACCTGAGAATGCTTTGTATGCCAGGCATCGATTTCCTCTCATCAGTCTGTAGCAAACTCAGCCACTGGGGATGCACAAGCCAGTGCATTTCTTTGTGCCGGTCCCAAGCCCGGAAAAATGGGGAGGGTTGCATCAGGAAAGGCATCCGGCATAAAATTTTGCCGAATCATACATGCAGACAACAGTACAGAAATACATACCGGATCAATCGAGGCCCGGGTTAACAATGACCGCCACCAGTACTGTTGGCCAACAGGGTGCTGGTGGAAATTGGGCTACTGTTGGCCGAAGGAGGAGAAGAGGAGGAAGGCATGCCCAAAGGCAGGTAAAGGCTAGGACTGTGATAGTGAGGGTCGGAGCTTTGAATGTTGGCAGTATGACTGGTATAGGGAGAGAGCTAGCTGATATGATGGACTGAAGGAAGGTTGGTATATTGTGTGTGCAAGAGACCAGATGGAAGGGGAGCAAGGCTAGGTATATCAGAGGTGGTTTTAAATTGTTTTATCATGGTGTGGATGGGAGGAGAAATGGCATAGGCATTATCCTGAAGGAACAGTATGCTAAGAGTGTTTTGGAAGTGAAAAGAGTGTCGTATAGAGTGATGTTTATGAAGCTGGAAATTGATGGTGTAATGATGAATGTTGTTAGTGCATATGCTCCACAAGTTGGGTATGCGATGGATGAGAAAGAAAACTTTTGGAGTGAGTTGAATGAAGTGGTGATGACTGTACCCAAGGGTGAGAGACTGGTGATTGGAGCAGATTTCAATGGACATGTTGGTGAAGGGAACAGAGGGGATGAGGAAGTGATTGGTAGGTATGGTATTAAGCAAAGGAATGCAGAAGGTCAGATGGTAGTTGATTTTGCAAAAAGGATGGACATGACTGTGATGAATACATATTTTAACAAGAGGGAGGAGCATAGGGTGACATACAAGAGTGGAGGAAGATGCACACAGGTGGATTATATCTTATGTAGAAGGGCCAGTTTGAAGGAGATTGGAGACTGTAAAGTGGTGGCAGGGGAAAGTGTAGTTAGGCAGCATAGGATGATGGTTTGTAGGATGACATTGTTGATCAAGAAGAGGAGGATGAGTGTGAGGGCAACACCAAGGATCAAATGGTGGAAATTGAAAAAAGGTAATTGTGAGGTGATGTTCAGGGAAGACAGGCACTGGGTGGCAGTGAAGAGTTACCACATAGCTGGGTAACTACAGCAGAGCTAGTAAGAGAGATGGCTAGAAAGGTGTTGGTGTGACATCTGGAAAGAGGAAGAAGGACAAGGAGACCTGGTGGTGGAATGAAGAAGTACAGGAGAGTATACAGAGAAAGAGGTTGGTGAAGAAGAAGTGGGATTGTCAAAGAGATGAAGAAAGTAGACAAGAGTATAAGGAGATGAGATGCATGGCAAAGAGAGAAGTGGCGAAGGCTAAGGATAAGGTATATGAAGAGTTGTATAAAAGGTTGGACACTAAGGAGGGAGAAAAGGACCTGTACTGATTGGCTAGACAGAGGGACTGAGCTAGTAAAGATGTGCAGCAGGTAAGGGTGATAAAGGATAATAAGAAAAACATACTCCCTAGCGGGTGTTGAGCGGATGGAAAGAGTACTTTGAGGGACTGATGAATGAAGAGAATAAGAGGGAGAGAAGGTTGGATGATGTGCGGATAGTGAATCATGACATGCAGTGGATTAGCAAGGAGGAAGTAAGGATAGCTATGAAGAGGATGAAGAACACAAAAGCTGTTAGTCCAGATGACATACCTGTGAAAGCATGGTGGTGTTTAGGTGAAATGGCAGTGGAGTTTTTAACTAGATTGTTTAATGAAATCTTGGAAAGTGAGAGGATGTCTGAGGAATTGAGAAAAAGTGTTTTGGTACCGATTTTTAAGAATAAGGGTGATGCGCAAAGCTGTAGTAACTACAGAGGGATTAAACTGATCAGTCACAGCATGAAGTTGTGGGAAAGAATAGTGGAAGCTAGGTTAAGAAGGGAGGTGATGATTAGTGATCAGCAGTATGGTTTCATGCCAGGAAAGAGCACTACAGATGCGTTGTTTGTTCTGAGAGTGTTGATGGAGAAGTACAGAGAAGGTCAGAAGGAGTTGCATTGTGTCTTTGTGGATTTAGAGAAAGCATATGACAGGGTGCCTAGAGAGGAGTTGTGGTATTGTATGAGGAAGTCAGGAGTGTCAGAGAAGTATGTAAGAGTGGTACAAGATATGTATGAGGGTAGTGTGACAGCGGTGAGGTCTGCAGTGGGAGTGATGGATACGTTTAAGGTGAAGGTGGGATTACATCAAGGATCAGCTCTGAGCCCTTTTTTATTTGCAATGGTGATGGGCAGGTTGACAGATGAGATCAGACAGGAGTCCCCGTGGACTATGATATTTGCAGATGACATTGTTATCTGTAGTGAGAGTAGGGAACAGGTGGAGGAGACCCTGGACAGATGGAGATATGCTCTAGAGAGAAGAAGAATGAAGGTCAGCAGGACTAAGACAGAATATATGTGTGTAAATGAGAGGGAGGATTGAGGAATGGTGAGGATGCAGGGAGTAGAGGTGGCAATGGTGGGTGAGTTTAAGTACTTGGGATCAATAGTTCAGAGTAATGGTGAGTGTGGAAGAGAGTACAGGCAGGATGGAGTGGGTGGAGAAGAGTGTCAGGAGTGATTTGTGACAGATGAGTACCAGTAAGAGTGAAAGGGAAGGTCTACAAGAGGGTAGTGAGACCAGCTATGTTGTATGGGTTGGAGACAGTGGCACTGACAAAAAGGCAGGAGTCAGAGCTTGACGTGGCAGAGTTGAAGATGTTAAGATTTGCACTGGGTGTGAGGAGGATGGACAGGATTAGGAATAAGTATATTAGAGGGTCAGCCCAGGCTGGAAGGTTTGGAGACAAAGCCAGAGAGGTAAGATTACGTTGGTTTGGACATGTGCTGAGGAGGGATGCAGAATATATTGGGAAAAAGATGCTAAGGATGAAGCTGCCAGGTAACAGGAAAAGAGGAAGGCCTAAGATAAGGTTTATGGATGTGGTGAGAGAGGACATGCAGGTGGTTGGTGTGACAGAGCAAGATGCAGAGGACAGGAAGAAATGGAAACAGTTGATCTGCTGTGGCGACCCCTAACGGGAGCAGCTGAAAGAAGAAAAAGAAGTCTGTAGCAAACCAAGTGCAAGGATAAGGCTTTTAGGTGGTCTGCATAGGACATGTTGGTTATGCCCTGTACTCTTTTTGTGATGAACCTCTTTGGATGCTCCATTTGTTGCACATGCCTGGTCAGGTATATACCAAAGTGGGCATTGTACTCAATGAATGGTATGAGGGCTGAGTACAGAGGAACAACAACATTCTTTGAATCTAGATGCTTTATCCTTGCTTATATGTTGCATAGCCTACAATGATTTCCTTACTACAGTAGCTTTATGATGGTCAAAAGCCAGGTTACTGTCTACATGTGTTCCCAAATGCCTAACCACAAAGTCTACTCTTAGGGTTCATTATCAAAGTAGCTTCCAGAGATAACCATCTAGCCAAAGGATATCATTCTGCCTTTCTTGGAACTGAGTTTTAGACTGATAGACTAAAATCCCTGTCCCACTACTCAACCTCATACAGACTCCTCAGAGGTGACCTCTGGCATACAAAGCAATCTCAGACCCTGCCTTGATGGGACTGCTGCATATCTACAAATCAAGCTTCACTCGAGTAACCCACATGCACGACCTCAACCTAGTCTGTGACATCAATAGGACTTGTTGGTGGGACAGATTTGTGTCCTAGAGACTCCCCCTTTGTGGAACTGATTCCTTCTCCACATCAAACAGAGTGCCTCGTTAACCCTTTTTAAGTGCAACTTGGATAACTGGATGGAGAACAGAAAATACACCAGTGAGATTCCACTTGTGTCCATGCTGGGCAGGGATATCAGGTGCTGACTTGTCGAAACATGGGCTAAATTCTTGGCTAAGCTTGTAAGGGCCTCAGGGCCAATAGCCTAGAAAGCTCCTATGATCCTATAATCATATTCTCCTATGACCGTGGGTCTGGCACCAGTTATTGTTTTCTCTCAGGTCTATAAATGAGATGTCTACAAAATACACTAAAAAAGTCTTGAAATATTGTAGAAAGAGAACTTAAGATTATCAGAATCTACTTCTGCAACACAGAATCATTAAAAAATACCTTGGTGTATTTTTTTTTATTGACAGAACCACCCTATGTATCTCTGCTGGATATCAGTTTATGAAGTAAATATCCTGTACTGTCATAATGCGTTTATTCACAAAATACCACTATCTTCTTTGTTTTTTTTTTGTTTTTTTTTTTCGCTCAAACTTCCATAATGTAATCATCAAGTAAATCTGTTTCAAATCCTTTTAACCATCTTTTTCTCATGTCCCGTGGTCATATCTTCATATAACTGGGGGACAATACACAACATCTGCACCTTTAAAATGTCCCCATATAGTAATGATCTAATGAAGTGAGATGCATGTAAATTACTGACATACAAACATAATTCATAAAAGCTGGTTTCCTATTAAGTGCAGAAACTAATATTGTCATTTTTGGCAGCAATTTAAGGTTGAGAGGACCAAGTTCCTCTTTTTCTGTCTGAAAAAGTCAAGGAATCCCTGTATATATATATTGGCTTCCTTGACCATCATGCATCTACTGTAGTAAGGAAATCATTCAATGTTATGCAACATAGCCAATAGACCATATATATATATATATATATATATATATATATACTCACATACATATCCCACTTAGAAAGTGTCAAAACTCTTCTTTATAAGTAATAAGACATTGACCTTACTAATCCACAGATATTTAGTAATGGCTGTTACCATACATACAATCCCCCTCAAATTTACCCATAAACAAGTTCACATGGGAGGGAGGAAATTTACTCTTATGACTGTTCCCTATTTCTGTATGTAAAAGTAACCATCAAAAATAATAGAAAAAAATCTACAAACATTGCACAAATTGTTTAATAATATTCTAGACTTTGATCAGTATGTGTCTCTACCAAAGGCAGGAAATCATATGTACTTTCTTTAGTTAGTTAATCACAATATACCTGTGATCTATTTAGGGGGAGGGAGTGGCTGAGGTGATATTCTTAGTGTGATATGGCCAGCTTAGGTGTTCCTTAAGCATTTAATCTGAGGATGTCTGATGGAGATGGCTAGGGAATAAGTCGTTTTGTGTGCTACCCGGCATAGGCAGAGTGAAATAAGAGATAATGTCATGTTATATAGCTTGTGTATGGTTCTTACCCCAATAGTGGGCAAATGAACAGTCCCTTTCATTTCTCCGGATTCTATCCCACCTACTGCCCATGTCTTTATGGCCTAGTTTGTTAGTGTTTGTGTAATGGTGGTAATAGAAATCATGCAACTGAAGAGGCTCAACCTGGACTGATCAATCCGACTAAAGAATTAACTCCACAGCATGTACTATGTGATATGTTGCTGATGCAAAACCCTGTGCAAATCAGAAACCTTCATAACATTTATAAATTCTTCAATAAGAGCCAGTTATTCTTCACTGATCAATATCATCACCAAGAACCCAAAAGTTCTAGCTGGTGAGGAATATCATCACCAAGAACCCAAAAGTTCTAGTTGATATGGAAAGCATTTAACTCTTGTAGGAAAGTACTTTCACAGTTAGTTGGATGGCAGATGAACAGAAATTTAGAATTTGTTCCTGTACCCATTAACTACTCACAGGAGATGACAATCCCATTGGAGACATAGAAATTGAAGTTCTAGTCCAAAATACAAGCAAAAAAAAAAACAGTCCTGTCTTATCTAGAGCAGTGACTCTAGGAGTAAAGCCACCAATGAAGGTGGACCAAAATTCAAGTCCATTCAGGTCTCCATGATGAATATGAAGCCATTATTAGGTAACAAAGCAGAGATAATATTAGGCCTATCACAGATGGCCAACACTTTCATATACAATGATCTATCTGTACTTGATAATGAGCATGCAAGCCCCCCAACTTGATTGTAATTTTCAGCTGGAACCCTCACTATGTCACAAAGAGCACATGGATATAATCTGACAGTCATTTCACTCCAGGGCAACAGTTTGCCACTCTGACATTAACCACTGCACTACACCCTGAAGTGGACACAGCAGTTGATTTGCAGTATTGGCCTCAATGCCTTCACAAAGACATGAAAATACCTACATGTGGAAGAAAGTTTTCAGACTATTGGGTGCTAGTCATAGACCCTGCAGAAATTCTGGGTTTGATTCCCACAACTTCCATTTGCTTACTATGTGACTCTTAGTAATTCACTTAACTAGACACTTCTCCTGCATGACTCCATGGAAAGGGGTTATTCTCTAGTGGGCTTGCCTGGTAACATTTTATATTTTTATGGCAGACATTGAAAGGTGAGGTAATCAAAATGGTGTAACACCAGCATAACGTGCATTTCTATAATACAACTGGGTTATATTTTGTGACCGAGTATCTTTCTATATGCTCCCATGCAATGCCTACAGCCAGTTTGCTATTCAAGGTGTGTGTCCCATTACTTTGAGTCCTGCCACTTTAAAAATAAAAATGCAATTCTAATAAAAAGTTGAATGATGAAACTCAGTGCTGCAACTTTGAAGCACATTTGTGAAGAGGCTTCATTCCCTATCTCCCCTTAACATAGGGCTATTCGCTGACATACTTAAAATATAATTAACTCTGAAATACCTCAGAGAAGGGAAAACAACATACTACAGTTATCACACTTAAAATTTTGCTGTTGCAGGGGGTCACACTTAAGATTCTATAAAGCCACGTGGCACTACTGTTTCTTCCGATACATCATAGCTCCCATACTCATATATGACCTGCATGCATTGTATTGCATTTATACTTGTGTAAACTTCTGATTAATTCATAATAAAATGACACTATTATCAAACAAAAAGCCACAGATGCACAATATAATTATACTGAAAAGTGGAAATTACCAAGTTTATGCAAATGATCTGATCAGGATCTTTGACATTACTCTCCATGCTGGAATTGTAAACAAGCTTAAAGGCCTAAATGTAGATCTTTATGTTTTAAGATGGATAGCAACTGGCTAACAGATAGAACCATATTGTAAAGTAACAGGTGCCACCTCAGAAAGCAAAAATATGACTAGTTGTGTCCCTCAGGGCTCAGTACTTGAGCCCTTTCGATTCAGCATCTACTTCCTGCATTTCCAAAATACTAACTTAGACACGTGGCTAACTAAATTTTTGAATACTGCAAGCGTCGTGCTGTCATTCACTCTGCATTTGACACTGTATTACTACAGCATGGGCTATATTACACAAATCAATGTTGTGATAGCAACAGGTTATCATTAAATACAAAGACGTGTAGCACTGCCATCACTGGTAAACAAACCTTGACAACAGCTTATGGAATAGACATCACACTAGTCAGTCCTGATGTGGTTGTTAGAGACCTTGCAATCTTTATACACAACTTTCTGTATTTTGACTACCATGACTACTTCTATCCAACCCAGTTAATAACTAGGGGTATTAGGCATTTCATTCAAGTCAAAAGAAGTTATTACTCCTCTAAACTCTGCCCTATTAAGACCACTTATAGAATAAATATCCCTTTTAATGATTATATTTTAAATATTATATTATATTTTAAATGGTTGAATATTTGTAAAATCAACCAACAAAATAACAACTGAATGAAACACAAATGAATGAAGACAATAAAAATCACATAAATCACTATTTTGTGTAGGGGCAAGCTCCACTCACACACCCACACTTCTCTGCTACTTATGTATACCAGCACTGAGACTACATTACAGTGGAGAAAGGGCACATTCCCCTAGCTCTGCTGTTCCATGCCCTTGCGCAAAGAAAAAAAAAACTGAATGTTTGATCAAATGCATTTGTCATCACTACCGGCTTTTTTTTTTCTCTTTGACCAATGCAATACTCGATCAGCTGACTTAAACCCTTTCCAATATACTCCTATTAAAATATATCATGCTGATAGAAATACTACAGAGGTTCTAAACTAAAAGTGATCACCTAACTAAAGACCCTGAGCTACCAACACAGACTTGAAGCTCTCTCCTTATACAGTGCCTCTTATAGACTCTTGCATAGTGATTTATGTCTAGTATTCCATGCTGTTAAGGAGTTAGTCATCCTTGAGCTGCTAAACCTCCATAAAACAAATGGTTTCACCAACACTAAAAAGTAGAGACTTGAATCTCCATCAACAAATAAATGCCACATGCTGGAGGACCAGATTTATTACTCAATGCTCCTCCCATATCCAGGATGATTTTTCATTACATATAAAACTTTATAATACTATTGCTTCCTTTAAAGCAAACCTTGGTGATTGGATTGGCTAACCATGAATTCCAGCAGGATTAACCTTAACAACTGTAGGGACCAATTTGGAGCATACATGGGGGCCACCAAGCCATAACCCTCTTGTCACCAAGCCCCATCCTTTCCATCCTCAATGATTTGCCAGAAAACCACAAATTTTATGAAGTATAGATTTAAAAATATTAGGTAATAACCTGGACATTCTGCAAAATTATTTGCTCAAAACACTAGACAAAGGTACAAATAATGGGGGGGGGGGGCAAATATCCAAAATCTTGGACAATTTTTACATTTTACTCTAATTCACTTAACATGTTAATAGAATAACAGGTTTTGCGTCTATGTGCATTTCTGAACAATCCAAAGTATGAAGCTCTGGCATTATTAACAGACTGTAGTCCATAGTAATTGACCAGAAAATCAAAAGTTGTATGACAGTCAGGGCAAAAATTTGAGCCAAAATCAGTCAGGGACACTGCAAAAAAGGGTCAATCTGTTTTAGTTAAAGTGTAGTAAGCTGCCCATTACAACTGTATTAAGCAACTTACTGTGATCTCAGAGTAGCTTTTCTTTTTCCTTTGGTATTCAAGGTGAGGACCAGGGCTATATCTAGCACATTGCATCATAGGCAGCTGCCTAGGGCTTGCTGCTAGCTGGTGAGGTGGGGCTAGACTGCCATTAAAAAAAAGCCAGAAACCTCTTCGCTTACCTGATGCTTCTTTTTCAGCATTGGTACTTGTCCCTGCCTTGATCTCCAGGAAGTCATCTCCAATTGTCCAGGGAGTCATCAGACTCCCTAGAGCAACTCAAATCAGAGAAGTGCAGTGTTGCCAAAACTAATGGTTTTTACCTACCAAAATCTCCATTGACAAATCCACATTCACCATACAGCCCAAACAGCACCCTGCTTGAAATTGTCCCCAACACCAAGCTTCTTGGCATCATTATTGATGAAGAACTAAAATTTGACACCCACATCCGCTCCGCAGTCAAGAAAACCCAGCAAAAGTTAGCTCTCCTCTACAGGCACAACTACTTCCTAAGCACCTCTACCCATCAAACTCTTGCACCCACTTTCCTACTCCCCTCTCTTATGTATGGTGCCCCTCTTTTCACCAATATCCATCTTGGTCTTCAGTCCAAACTTGAATCCTGCTATCACAAGATCTCCAAATTTGCAACCAGTTCAAAAAACTCATCCCACCACTGCCACTCTCTCCTCACCCTCAGCTGGCTTGAACTACCCAACTACCTCAGTTACCTACAACTCACCATTGCCCATAAGCTCATTTTTAAACCTGCCAACTGCCCAGCTCTCGCTACTTCCTTAAAACCTTACATTCCCAACTGCTCACTCAGATCCAAAAAACAAAATCTCCTTCAGGTCCACAAACCTGCACGACCTCCTGGCCATCTACTGCTGTCCCACTCCTTAGCTAAACAGTGGAACTGTCTCCCCACACACCTATGCAACCTACCTAACCATACAAATTTCAAATCTCAGCTACTCTCTCATCTTTCTTCCAAATGGGAATGCCCTTGCCACGCTCCAACTTAAGCCCCCCATTCCACCTTGCACTGACTCATCCAACTACCTCTACTATTACTTCATCCTACTCAAAACAATCCCTCCCCTACCAAAAACTAATTTTCTCTCTAATATCTATTGTACTTTACTCTCCAATCTCAATTATACTATTACCCTCTCCATGCATAATATTTTACTAACCTAGTAATGGCTAGTAGCTATATATTTTGAAATGTTAAACCTACAACTGCGTTTATAACAAAAATATTCACTTTATGTAAATGTTGAAAATTCTGTATTGAATTATGTCTTTTCATTTTCGTAACACTGTGACAAGCCAATCACAAATATCATAGAGCTTATCTGTAAATGTTTAATTAGCTGTATCAACTGTGTCCTTTTGTAACATGTGAAATGTAACTTGCAATTATTGTGGAGCTTTTCTCCCTGGGCCTCCACTGAAAATGGGCTCTTCTTGGCCCAGTGGACTTCCCTGGTCATCAAACTTGAATAAATAAAATAAAAATAAAATAAATATTGAGGGAAGAACGTATTGCCATATACATTATCAAGGGTTTTATTGCTATATCGAGGGTAGGCCATGACAAGTTATTAAGGGTATTGCTATCATAATAAGGGAAGAAGAATGACTACCTTACATGCTTTTGTTTAGATTGTTGATATACTATATGCTGCAAAGAATGTGCTGCCATTGCCCAAAAAGTGTTGTTGCTGCCATATATATATATATATATATATATATATATATATGTGCATTGCACTGAAGTAGAGTTCTGAGATGTGTGTGTGTGTGTGTGTGTGTGTGTGTGTGTGTGTGTGTGTGTGTGTGTGTGTGTGTGTGTGTGTGTTTTGCTTTGCTTTGCTTTCTGATGGAAAATTACTGTGGATAACAGTTAGTCAAAAGAGTTTCATAGTTTATTTTGTACAGAAAATGCAATGTATGCTCTATCTTGTTTAATTTTGTTCTTAAAATGTATATATGTGTGTGTGTGTGTGTGTGTGTGTGTGTGTGTGTGTGTCTAGAGATAAGAGGTAATGTGTGAGTGTGGAACTGTGTGTGTGTGTGTGTGTGTGTGTGTGTGTGTGCGTGTGTGCGTGTGTGCGTGTGTGCGTGTGTGTGTGTGTGTGTTTATAAGAACTTGTTTTCAACAACACAATAGTTATATTGTAAAGGAAGAAATCAATTGTCGTAAAATAGAGCCTCATCATATGAGCTATGTTCCTTGTGTATAATCCTTGGTTTTCTTGTTTTGTTGACTTTTGATATTATGTTTATGAATAAACTGGACAGCATGTTGTCTACAAGTTAAATGATAATACTGTAAGTGTAAATACATTTTAATTTAGCTTTTTTTGCAGGCACATGTATGAAATGCACTGTGTTTGGTTATAATGTATGATACTCAGTACAGATGAGTAAGGCTAGGAGCTGCTTCGGTAGTGCGGGGTTTGATTGTCTCAGCTTTCATACCATGTGACTCATCCAGTCACTTCACCAGGCAGTGCTCCTGGACTGCCTCTTAAAAGGCACACTTGCATTAAATGGGCTCTCCCAAGTTGTTAGCAAATGTGTTGCACATTTGCCTTTTCAATTCCTGTACCCTACAGATAGACACTAATTAGTGCTTCACTGTATGCAATTTGACTTTGAGTCCCAGCATGTCTTATAGTTTAATGAGTTGCCAGATGCATTTTCAATAAATGAGAGTTTAAAGGGGATAGATGCTAAATCTGTTTTCAGTATGAGACTTTTTTGTTTAACAACGGTCTATCTCAATTTTTACAGCAAATTTAAATTAAATCGGAATCTCTATGATGACTGTAAAAGTAAAAAAGACAAAATAGCATGCTCAAAAAACAAATTTGAACAGCATTTTATGGTAATTGGCAAGAGACAGTTAAATAATTGGAAACTGGTTATGGCTGTGTGTTGGGGGTTCCTGGTCCATTAACCTGCCTAGAACCACATCTGTTTTTGATCAGGCTCTGGTGAAGACCCTGTTTTTCCTTGCTCCTGAAGTTGTCATGGATCACAATGAGCAGGCACTGATGGTGTGGGATTGTAGTACCTGCATTTGTTAATGAAATGCCAGTATTGTATTTAAGGTCACAGATGAAGTATTGAAGTACTCAGTGTTTGACTGTAGTAAGATGCCAGATACAGTTGTACAGTTTTAGGTAGAAGAGACCTTTTTGTCTTCAAAGAAAAGAACTTTTCTTTTCCTCTCTCCTCAAATTCTCAACTTTTCTAGGGAACCAGTTTGGGGAACTGCTCAGGGCACCAGATGAACTCGATATGTTTCTGGACTGCAGAGTACCGTGACAAGTGTGGGCTTCACCTTAGTTATGGGTCCATAGTGCACCCAGTTGGCTAAAGTAGCATAAGGCTGGCCCTGCTATTCAGATCTGATTTGGGCTTAGCCTCTGTGAGGCAGAAGCTTCCCTGTGATGGTGGGTATTGGCAAGGTGATTATAGCCCATGGACTGATTGCCTTGTAAACTCTATAAACCAATGAATGCTTATGGTAGACAATAAGACTGATGTACAACAGTCTTGACTTCAAAAAAAGTTAGAGTCAAAATAGGCTACCAGATTATGCTTAATATAAGATACTATCAGGTTATGGTTAGCAGAACTTTATGTTGTCTTTAGTGGAACATCCTCAGACCCAATGGGGAAGAGCAATCTGGAGGGCTATCATACTGTCAGACATTAGGGTCACTTGTGGTCTCACTGGCATCCTGGCCTGTGAGGATGTTCTTACTATGAATGGCTTAACCATCCTCTGGCTATTCCACAAGAATCACATGTACCTTTTTATCCACACATGTATGCTCCTCCACTGACTGGAGGCTGTGTCAGTAGAGCAGAAGCAGAAGCCAGATGGTACTACCATCTTCCCACCCAGGATGGACACGCCCATCCTCTCCTGAACTATCAATATCCTGAGATGCTAATCAAGTACAGGTTACCTGTCTAATAGTCAGGGCTTTATTCTTCTATGACACTACTGCAGCAAACTATTTACATTGGATATATGATTCATATGGCTTGAGTTTTTCATGATGTTGCTATTTTTTAATTGTGTTAATAGATTTAACTGATGTGATTACAACTGCATATAGCATTTAGTTATTCTACCCTGGTGGGTCAAAGCAGGAACTTGTGTTGACGTCTGCCAAGCTTTCTAAATGTGACTAAATTGTTTGATTTGTAATATTTGAAGGGAGATTATTCCATCTTATAAGGATGATGTTAGTGTAGTTTATTTTGGCTATGGGTAGGTAAAGGGAATTGTACACTTCTGGCTGCTTAGTGAGTATGTTTGGTTTTGAATTGAAATTCATAGCATAAACAACTACTAATACATAAATAAACTTGCATTTTTAAGAGGTGGGCCATAGCTGCTATAAGTTTGAAAGTCAAGGTGTTTAAAAGGAAAGAAGCCTGGCTAGGTATAGGTAGCCAGATATTCAGAATGTGGGCTTAGCAATATAAATATTAGTATATGGTTTCCTACATTTTGAAGGATAATGGTAATTGGTAAAGAATATTCTAGAAGGGGTAGTAGAACATTAATGGAAATGGGTTGCCTAGCTTTTTTTATGAGCATGTGGGAAATTCTGTATGTGACTTTTAACTGTGCAAGAACCTTTTGAGTTTTCAATTCTATCTGGGTATATTTACTCCTATGTACTTCTGCTGACAAACAGCACATAAGTTGTGACCAAGATGATTTACCAAATTTAGAGGTCCACACATGGGTAAATATTTGGTGCCAAAGAGCATAGCTGTTGATTTCTATGCATTTAAATGACTGTTATCTTGCCTATATCTCCAAGTAACAGACATATCTTTTTCAAAGGAGGTGTTTAGTACAAGTGAAGATTATAGCACTACTTTCGATCATTATCACAGTGTATAGTGTATAGTCTAGTTCAGGCACATCCCAAGGAAGAATAAAAACTGAAAACAACAATAGTCCTAAGACTGACTCCTGGGGGACATCTTTGCTGCAATTGATTTTTATTTGCTTTTACTTTAGTTGGTATAACATTGAAGGTCCTACTATGTAACTGCATAGAGAACCAACAGCATACCTTTTTCTGAAAAATAACATTCAGTAGTTTTTTGATTAAGATGTTGTGGCCTATGGATTATAATGCCCTTTATATGGCAACAAAAATGGCCTCAGTTATTAGTCCCTGTTACATAATAGAGAGTATTTAAATTGTAAGAGAGTATATCGCTGTGGTATTACCTTATTTATGTCTGAAACCATGTTTCTGACCAGGAAGTATATCATACCTTTGGAGATGTTCAAAGAATTGATCATATATTATTTTTTTCAGCATTTTCTCTAATGAGTCAGTATTAGCAACAGGCCAATAGTATTAGATACTTTGGACAAGGGCAGTATTACTACACGTTTAAAATGTTTAAGAATGTTTTTAGAGGAGAGTGATAGATTGCATATGTGAACTAAGTGTTTACAAAAGGGTTCTTGTACCCACTTTTAAAATCATGGGAGGATAACTTGGGGATTTATTTGATACTTTGTGTCAATTGCACTTACTAACTCCTTTATTTCTTGATGACTGATTTGAAGTTGAATAGATGATAGGGAAGGATTTCATTGTCATCATCATCAACCCTCTTTTCCACTTTCTACATGGGGTCTGAGTGTCTCATCTATTTTCACAATATCTCTTGATTCAGTACTAATGTCCTACATTCTTTGAAAGTCATGCCTGACTGCTGCAGGTCCTTTCTCATATAATCTATTCATCTCTTTCCTGAACATCATTGTTTACTCTTGCCTTCTTCTTGACTTTTCCAAACCTCTTTCACCAAATCATCTTTTGCTTTCCTGCAGATGTGCACAAAACCTTTGTAATCATCTCGCTTTGACCTTTGTAGTGGTTTACTTTGGTCTGGTGTAGCCACGAAGGCAGAGGATTTTATGTAGTGGTTTATTTTTATTTGGTGCATCTGTGGACACGAAGTATATATCTGTTGCTAAAGGTAGATTACAGATGCCCTTATTGGGCTCCTTTATGCATACTACAGAGAATTTGTTAGCTATATTGTTGCTAGGGAATATTTTTTGAGCCCCTAGGGTTTTGCTGTGCTCCAGAATTTCTTGGTTGCCATAAGTATCTTTCCTGCACCTTTCTAGGATAAATTACATTAGAAGTATTTGCACTGATCATGGAAAAGTTTCTTAATTGTTTGAAAATGGTAAGTTTATCTTCATTGATTAGATTATGTTTCCAATCATTCTGAGCTCATTCAGACTTGTTTAGTGATATAGGTAAGTTATTTTGAATGATTTGTTTGCTGTTCTGGTATAAATAAATATATCTATATATATTTATATCTATATCTATATCTATATAGCTATATTTATATATGTGTGTGTATAGATACATATATATGTACACACACACACACACACACACACACACACACACACACACACACACACACACACACACACACACACACACACACACATATATATAGTTGCTTGAAAGAGACCATATGAATGGTTTTCAAAAAAATCAAACCTCATATTAGAGGCTACATGGGGATATATGCAAATGTCTCCTTAAGGACCCCAGGTGTTTCAGCTATATGGCAGTTATAAATGCCCATAACTTTCTTCCTTTTTAAGTCTGTTATGGTCAAATTCGGGCCAATGAAACCAAACCTCACTGGGTCTGGACATGCATGTTTCAGCCTTCTTATGATTTCATCAGGACAGCATAAATGGACTGCTTGGCTAACCTTTGGAAACACAGGGTTGTCGTACCAATCTGTTGTCCACAACCATTAGGGTTTCTGCAAAATATCCCAGCTAACAAACTAAAACAATAAGTAAGAAGGTCACACAGAAAAAAAATAAACAATCAGTAAAAACTACAAGATAAATCTAGGCAATCTATATTTTCCACTGTGTGATTCCTTAAAACCTCTTGTAGTAGAGGTAACATAGGATATATGCAAATGACCCCTTAAGGACATCAGGTGTTTTAGCTATATGGCAGTTCGGAATGCCCATGACTTTTTTTTCCTTTTTAAGTCTGCTATGGACAAATTCAGGCCAATAAAGCCAAACTGCACTATCAGTGGACATGCATACATTTACTAGTTTGTACTAGTTATATAACTAGTACAGCAGCTGCCAATTAGCATGTAATACCAGGCTTATTATCAGCAGCTGAAACTGCATGGGCAGCATGCATGGCATTCTTCCACAGATGGAAGGGACATGGGAATGCAGTCTATGTGTGTAATCAGGTACATGTTGCAGTACAATACTGAACAAAGTATGAATAAGGTACCCAAGAGCTAGAGGGTTATTTATACAACATCCTCTGCCTATGTATAGACACTGTATCTAAGAGATTAATTCCGAAGGCAGCGGCAGCATCAGTGATTCATAAGGGACTAATAACGGGACACTGCTCTTCTTTTCATTCCTGTGGGAATCTAGTTCTATACATATCAGTGACAGCTGTCTGTATCATAGCGGTGCTATCCATCACTTTCAGTATGCGCAGTTCACAGGAAACACAATTACAAATCACATGTCTACAGACCTGGGCATACTTTAAGGGACATTGCTAGCATGATGCATAATGTCGGTTGGGAGAATGCTTAAGGGACCTGTGCAGCCCTGCTTGCTGTGATCCTTAAGCTATGAACATTGGTGGGGGGGGGGCACTACAATGTCACACTCCTAAGGCTGAAACAGGTCCATTTAGGGGAAAATATGAGAGAATGTTAGCTTTCATGGAAAGTGGCATCTATTTATTGAACAGCCTTTTTGTGAAGACAATAGGCTCAGAAATAGTCAGGGACTTTATGAAGGCAGGGACACACATAAGGCAAAGGAGGAGAGTTGTGAGGAAAAACAAACAAACAAACAAACAGATACAAGGGAAAGACAGCAATACCTGTGTCGTAGATAGGAAGATTAGGTGTGAAAAGTGATCATTAACCTGATATCAATGTCTGTATTTCTGTCTTGTAACAAACATCATGTGGCTGATGAAACAAAGCAAGCTGTTGCATATAGCATAGAACATTTTAACACTTAATAGGGATTCATAATTTATTGTGCAGCTTGTAAACAAGTGAAAAAAATACTCTTTTATCTGAATTAGTTGGGTGTACAAGTAAGGAACTGTGGAAGAATGAAAGCTGCTAACAAGTATACATTAACAATATTGGACAGCACTGTGGAATATTAAAAGGGTACACTGAGAAGGCTATGCCATTTAAACTCGATCTCACTCTGGCTTTTCCCTGTTAGGGGTTGCCACAGCAGATCACTTGTCTGGTCATGACTGACAGTAGAGTTTTTACAGTGTTGAATTGCCAGCCTGGCACCCAACCTTCTACTGAAGGCACATACACCTAGGACCAACTTAGAGTGTCCAATCCACATACAGCATGTCTTTGGGAAGAAAGCAGAGCACCCAGAGGAAACCCTCACGACCACAAGAAGGACATGAAGACTCTACAAAGAAGGCACCCCAGATAAGGATCGAACCAGAGAACCTCTTGCTGTAAGGTGACAACACTAACCACTGCCACCCTCAATCTCAATCTAACAAAGAGAAATGCATCACAATGCTTAATAAGAAGCCTGTGCAGATTCCTCATTGGAATGGGTTTTGTGTTTTTCAAAAATAATTATTTGTGGAAATGAAGGACATTTTAGATAAATATTCTGGAAGGTGAAGGACCATGTCATTGTTGTTTTGAGATGACTAAATACAGTAGTGATTTAGGAAGACATAGGAAATTGAATATACAACTGATGCTGATGCATATTTAAGATAAGAAATGGGAATGGTATAATCTAGTAGATGTTGTTATGTTGAAGGCAATGTCCTTTACTGAAGGGAATCAGATTAATAAAGGCAGCAGAACAAGACATACTGAGATGAGGTTTGGGAAAGCTGATACCCCATGATAAATCTTTGGTGTATCTGGTTTGTGAGTGGATATAAGAAAAGCTTATAAATCCCTTTTTATTAATTTCATTCAGTGCAGGTATTTAAAAATGTAACAGTACATAAGAAAAGTAACTACACGTAAGCAAATTTATTGAGTTAATAACAGTGTGACATATCTCAGACTGTTTGGAAGGTCTATTTCTTCCACACTAACTTAATTACATGCTAGCTCACAAACTAACTGGGTCTCAGGTACTTATTTATGGACTGAATGAAGCTGTGGCTGAAAACTCAGAAATGAAACTTTCATTTGCAGCTTCCTTCATGCAGCTATGCTTCAGATGGAAATCTGGTATTTTTCTTTTAGCTTTGAAATGTAAGTTAAATTATGCCACCTGAAGACCTGGAACAAAAATCTGCCACTTTAAAACAAATCAAATAACTATGTTATGCAGCTCAGTGTAGTCAGAAACAAAAGACAAATATGTAAGAAATCTTTTTAGTCTGTGGCATGATGCAAAACAATGAGCTATAAATCAGCAGTGCTATTAAATGGAAGAAACTGAAACCTGCAGATTAGAGAATGACATATGTGCAGGGAGGCACGTGGATGTGCATATTGTGTTTCTGTACAGGGACAACAAGCCTGCTAAATGTTCCCATGAGTAAGAGACGTGACTGCAGCAAATGACAATCATGGAAAAGTGCACAGAAGACTTTGAAAACCACTGCAGATGGAGCAGTACTAAAATAATTGGAGCCCATAAGGATATGAAAGTAGCTTCATGTTACAATTTGTCTGACCAGCTGCTGCATGAAATGACAGAAATTGAAACAAATATTGCTGCTGATACAGACCAGGCATTCGGGTGACCTATGCAAAACAAGAATCAAATAGCTCAAGGCTTCTCATTATAAAGCAGCAACATTTTTATTCTGAAAGTGATACAAAGCACACAAGGCACTGCAGGTTTCATTGGTTATAATGTAATAAACAACATTTCAAATTGCCTGGGGAGACTTCAAGATGATTTGTAGGTTGGCTGTAAAATAATGCACAGACAGAATATGGTATTTTTAGAATACATACTTCATTAACGACTGAAAGAATAAACAAGAAGGGAGATTCCTAATGAAGGCATCCAGAGGTTATATATCACATAAGTAGGGGTAACATGATGTAAAAATATCTTAGGGGAAGAGAGAAAAGTGGAATACTGGAAACAGCGCTGTCTGCATAATGTCACTTACAAATAAAAACACAGTTATGGTAGGAAGAAAGACTCTCCAGTCAAGAGTAAGAATGGAAGGGCATCTGCAAGGATAACAGAAATATGGGTAACACCCATAAAGTGAAAAGTCAGTGAATATATACATAAACATATATATATATATATATATATATATATATGGTTCCCCTTCATTAGGTCGAATGACTGAAATCTCGAAATGCATATGGCCGAAGCCATATGCTCGAATTTCAAAAGCTCGACCTTCTGAAATGGAAATAAAAAAAAAACAACAAAACACAAAGCAATGTTTCTGCAGGGGCAAGCCCCTCTGTGCCCCCCACACCCCAGCTACTTATTTATTCCAACTCCGAGATCGCACTACAACGCAGAAAGGGAAATCTCTCATTCTGCGCTGTATGCCAATCCCCATTCAGACAATCGAGTTTCTGAAATTTCGAGCATATGGTCTTGACCATATGCATTTCGAGATTTCAGCCATTCAACCTTCTGAAGGGGAACTATATATATATATATATATATATATATATATATATATATATATATATATATATATATATGATAAAGAGAGAGTTCAAAGTTATGAATTTGAAGAAGACAAGAGATGAAAACTGAAAACAAAGTATAAAAATGTTAACTGTTCATAGTGCAGAGAAAAAGAGGAGCAGATGAGATGCCTTCAAATAAATAAGAAATAAATATATGCATATGGTTGAATGAAATAAATATTACAAATTTTAAATAAATATTTGCACAAAAGAAAATATGCAATCATTTGCTCTGTGCTGGTGATAATAAACTAATTATTCATTCTACATTTTCATGTTAAATGGGGAACAGAAACATGCATTGTTTTGTCCTTGCTGAAGAATTTTAGGACTTTGCTTACTGATTAAATTCACATGTATTGTACAGGTTAATGGGTTCATTAAGGGAAAGAAAGCTGTTAGGCATTAGAGATTTTGCATTTCACTTTTAATGAGCATTCAGAGAAATCCATTAATTTTGCCTGTTTAGTTTACAGAATGTCAATAGTACTAATTATGTTGCTATGTGGAAAACATGGCATTTTGTTATGCTGCCACAAGCACATTATTTGAATAAACATATCTTTGTTGTCAGCACATTTTAAAGTGCATAAACATGCAATAAACCACTTCCATCTTAAATGTTTATTCTACTTCAGAATGTCACTTTTACAGCACTGTTATAGCTATTCTACACTGTGATGTAGCAGCCTTTTAGTCTAGTACAAGTTCCAACTCTGAACAATAAGCTTAGATATTCTGTGCTGCAATATTGTGTGCAAAATATGCAACCAATAATGGTTTATCCCTTTTTTAATTTCCCCAAATCTTTTGGGATTTTAATAGCATGATGGGAATGGACCCCATTCCTAAGTCAAAGTATAATTAAAGTTCATGAAATTAGTATTGTTTTAATCTTTGATATAGCCAAAAGTGCTCTTCGCAGCACCTGCAATGTGCCCAGTAATGATTCCTTCTGCAATTCGTATGGAGTTACATGTATTGGTTTGTTTGTGTCTTTTGGCTTTTCCCGGTTAAGGGTTGCCACAGTGGAACTCCAGTCTGCTAATGATTGGCAGTAGATTTTTACGTGCTGGCTTGCCGGGCCTAATGCACAACCTTCAATGAAGGAACGCCCATTCACGCATGTCGCCACACAGAAGACGCTCTAACTGAGAATTGAACGGGCAACGTCTAACTGTGAGGTGACTATGCTACCGCAGCACTACCACCGCAGCATGTATGGAGTTACATGTATTGGTAACATATCTAAATACGACTGTAAATTCTTTTTTATAAGACCCATTGCTCCTACTACTATTGGGACTATCTGGGTATCTTTCTTCCACATCACTCTCGCTTCTGCCTGCAAATCCTGATATTTTATGACTTTGTGTCTCTCTGTATGCAAGACACTGTAGTCAGTAGGTGTGGCAATTTCAATGATCAATGCTACTTTTGTCTTCTTTTCATGGACCACTGTATCTGGTTTTGTAGGATCTATATTTTGAACTGTTGGTAATGGGTGATCCCATGTGATATAAACTTTATCATTTTCTATGATGCTTTGTGGCTCATGTTTCCAGTATTTTCAGCCATGTCAATACCATAATATTTGCACAATCCCCAGTGCAACAATATTGCCACACATCTACATGATGGATGCTACAAGGAGATAGCAGACCTTCCGGAGGTGTTGTGTGGCCCAGCACTATAGGTAGAATACTTCTCTATCCCTGCAGATTTAGTTATGTCCTCTATGATACCCACCCTAAAGGGTACTGTTGCACCTAGAACATGAGCTGCCGGTGATAGCTTTTGATATTATTGCTTGATTTTATTCTTAAAATGCATATATATATGTATATATATATATATATATATATATATATATATATATATATATATATATATATATATATATATATAAATAAATATATATATATATATATATATATATATATAAATAAATATATATATATATATATATATATATATATTCATTCCAATTCATTTTAATTGCAAAATGCTATCTGAACATTTAACAACAGCTCTATCATAAAATGTATTACAGGTATGCTACCATAAACACCATCTACAACAATGCAGTGAAAGCAATGTTACAAATCTAAAATTATCAAGATCTATCTATCATCGGTACAACTTCATCCACTGCATCAAAGGGGTGATCACTTTTGTGAAGACTCTAGTAGTCCCTCCCTCGTACTTGTAACTGCCAGACCTAAACCCCTTTTTGTCTGGGATATCATGTGGGTGAATATAGACAGCTTTGTTATTTGTGATACATACTAATCTATATTACTGCCTGATCTGACTTCATTCAAAATGCCCCCTGCAATGGCATGCCATACCAAATGGCTGGCTGCCTCTTCCTCCATGTTTAATATGTCATTTCAAGTAACCAAGATGATAACAGACTAAATCCTGATGCACTAAGATTTGTCAGAAGTATCATTAGCTTCCAGAGATAAATGCTATAGGTTTGTTGATGAAATAGCAATATAAGTAACTAATACATATGAGTTGCATATGCTGCGGACTCATTATATTAGCTATCTTAGAGACATATTAATTTTGAGAGCTAGATCAAATGATCATATGATTAAATTTCTTATGAAGCATGCATATACAGGTCTAATAATAATAGGTTTTAAGGCAGAAGTGCATGGCATGACCTCAAAGGTATAACAAAATCTGTTGAAAGGCAGTTTTGGGGGATTAATGCAATTAATCAAAGGCAAATATTCCTGGATATAATACTTTGATCTTAAAGACTCTAATTTTTAAGACTACATATATATGCATGCCGTAACTTCATTCACTTTTGTAAAAACAGCCATTGAATCCCTGATAATTTGTGTCAACAGCTAAACCTGAACTCTATCTGAGATAGTAGTAATGACATAATATGTTGATTTTAAGCTTCACTGTGAGTTATTTGCATATGTCTCTCAAAGACAAGGTATATATGTGTACATAGTGTGTGATAAATGTTCATTCCATAGTCAAATGTGATCTCATACAAGCATGCCTTTATTGTAGGGAACTAATATCTCAGGATAATGTATAAACAGTTTTCAGTGGGAAGCAAAATATATTTGCCTGTTGTCATTAACACCTCCTAGTAATGAAGCACCTTGAGCTGACCATCCAGTAACTCATGTCTCTAACAGACAGAATTCATCCAAGTCTAGTTATGTAAACCATGATTCTTACCATCAAGTCTCCAGAAAAATTGTCTCTTGGCTCTGCTTGAACTGAAAATTATGTCTGAATAGCTGGAAGTAGTTTTGTCAATCTTTTATGTAATGTTTAGTAAGTGGTTCAAGACTCAAGTTCACACCAAAAAGAGAGATTTCAGATTAGCTGCCCAAGATACTCTAACAAGTTAATAAAGTGCATTTGGTTCTATGTATTCTCCTCTGCATTAAATAAAATAGCATTTTATGATAAGAGGACTGTAAAACAATCTAGAAATATTATGTTGTATAGACAAATTCTATAAGAAACAGTATTAAATGCTACTTCTGTAATTCTTATGCTGAAAGGTTTGAATACTGGAATTTCTGCTAACAGAGCAAGTTTTCTGGAAAATGTGGCTTAGAGTTTTTACAAGACGTAAGTGTAAGTACACTGACTAATTCTCATAAAAGAGTTGTATAAGCTAGATGAAAAGCTAAGCCTTTCAATGTCCTTATAAAGATAAAACAATCCAGCACAAGCTATTAATATAATTAGTTATGTTAAAAAAACATATGGGGCAGGATTCACGAAGCCTCCGTGTAAGAGTTACAAGGCTTACACGGAGGCTGCAGTTAAACGGTGTGACGTCAGCATGTCATGCATATGCATGAAGGCATGCTGAATCACACCTAAGGCTAACACGGTCCATGGAAGACAGTAGGGGCGTGTCCGTAGGGCGAGCCCTGCAAACAGACACGCCCCCAGAAGAGTAAAAGTCCCGAAAGTAAACCCCCATGACAGAGTCCGTGTAAATGTGAATAAACACAACACATGCCCCCACAGACTATGAACATAAAATGTATAAATGAACATCTTATATATTTTTTTTTAAGTTGTAAAGATGTTTGCCCATGAGTGCGCTCGTTTGCGCGGGAGTGCCCGGTGCTTAGCCACAGTTAGCAGTCAGTGGAAAAGCATATAAGAACTAAATATGCAAAATAAGCCAAGAAACAATAGCGTAGCAGTAGAGACGTCGGCTGAAGAGGAGGCAGTCATGGTTCGAGCCCCCACAACATCAATTTTTATTTTTAGTGAAATAAGCACAAAACAAGTCCCTGACATATATGTACACATATAAAATTATATTTTATGTAAAATGTAATGAAATGGGCCATGTATTTTGAAGAAATGTGAGATAATAAAAAAAGAAAATGTCAGATGTGCCTATAGCTGAGCTACAGTCTAACAAGTTGAGTACATCTGCCTGTAGGTGAGCAGTGTTTTAACAGGTTTAAAATGAGTGCCCATAGGTGAGCAGTGTTACAACAGGTGTAAAATGAGTGCCCCGGGGTTGAGCAGCATTTTAACACACTGAAACTGTGTGCCTGTAGCTGAGCTGAGCGTAATATGTGTGCTGACAGCCAAACCACGCGTAAACCAGCGTGATCCATTTGTGCGGAGCTGTGCACAGTGCCAACAAGCTAACCGACGGGCAATGTTGAGCAAGCTGTATCAAAACTGCCTTTACACAGACACACCTCCTAGCCTGTGTAGACAGACATAAAAAGCAATGACAAGGTTCGAACCCAGGATACTATGCACCATAGTCAAAGTACTGAACCACTAAGCCATGACAGTTGCACTTAGAAAAGCAGTCATAGCATATATATAGGAATGAATAGAAAGAGGAGCATGACAAAGCAGGTTTTGTGAAGCTGATACAATTCCAAAATGGCCAATCACAGATAAGTGCGGGAAAAACGGCATATATAAGCCCCATAGGCGGGAATACACAGCATAACCGATTGTAGAACCGACTTACAGCCAGGATGTCAGGTGTAGGTGAGGGTAGTTGCTTCCCGAGCACAGAGGTGGGGCATTGAGGGGTCCAAATATATGGTTAGGCTCCTCGTCCATAATCATGAGGCCCAACTCATGCAGGGCCAGGTCCTGTGGGGAGCATATAGGGCTGAGGCGTGGAACTGGTTGGCTCATGATCTCACCAGTGCCACAGCAATACCAAGGACTGGAGAGACAGAAGCAGGACCAACTGAACCGTTGGATCCATGAGGCCCGTCAAATGCCCAATGCCCCACTACTGAGTAAGTTACATGTAATTATTTATGTAAGAAATTAACCTAGCTGATATTAGGGAGATGTGTATTCCAATATTACTTAATTTATATTACAGCTGCAGGTGTCCGTTCTGTGAACCGTCGAGCCTATGGCGATAGGCTGGTGCGGTTGCGCCACCAGGCAGGTCAGTAATTCTCTCCCTGTAACTGTAAATAAATATATAAGTATGACAGTTAGCAAAAGAGTGCAGTGTAGTCACTAATTAATAAAATGTGCAAGTAACAGTGTAAGAGGGTTTGCAAGTATTGCTTGATTACAAAAGTGTGATGCAGCCTGTAATCCAAACATAAAAATGAAACAAGTCTGAAATAAAGATGTCCCACTTGTAATATAATAGTACATAACCTGCAGCAGGCTGAAAAGTACAGCTGCAGAAGCTGAGTAAAACACATGTGTGAAATATATTCCTGTTGAAATACAGAAACATGACAGAAGTGAGTCTGTTGGAAAGGATTGTTATAACTACAGGTAAAACATGTCAATAAAGCCTAGAAGTAAGTACCATCCTGAATTGTAAAAATAAAACAAGTGAGAGAGTGTGAGAAAGAGGTATGAATCCACCAATAAAGTAGTAATGACTCCTGAATAAAGTATACTGCAGTCAGTACAGAATGAAATGAATGTGACAGGCAGAACCAAACAGTAACATGTGTTGAAAACGGTACCACAGCTGGAATGTGTGTCCCAAAATCTGGATATGTTGCTCTCAGTCTGCAATATGCAGATAGTATGGTTGTCTGAAATACCAAACATCCACAGTTGTTTATAGCTATATAAAGCAAATGTAGCAGGATGATGTAGCTGAACAGAGCCGGATATGAATGTGTATGAATAAAAATGAAAATGTATATTGATGTAGCAGTAACATTCCTGTCACCAACCTGAAGTAGTTATCACATAGGAAACTGTAGGCAGAACTGTAGTGTGTATATATCTGCAGCTATTAGAAATGTACAGCATATGTATTGGTATTTGAAGTTGTTAATTAAATTTTCTTCACCCTGCCCTATAACCACATATAATCCATTCCACATGAAATTGGTATGTGCAATCACAATTAACACCCCTGGATTTTGTCCTGTTGGTTCATACATATTTGCATGTACGTTGATGCATCTGCCCTGTTCATACATCCAAACCTGATGGCCTGTTGCCATCAATCAACCCTGCATGTTCTTGGATTGTGTATTGCTGTTCAAATTATGCATGTGTTATGCTTGCTGTTCAATGGTTTGAATATATGGGTGTTTGGTTAATGGGAATACTAATGCATGCTGTTACAACTAATTGTGAATGGTATTGTACGTTAGTAACCCAAACTGTCATAACATAATGCAAAACATAGGACGACAGGGAAGGCGGATTCCAGCGGACCCACCTCTCCTTCCTCAGCTGGCGAGTGCACCTGGCAGTAGTGCCCAGACCGGACCCTCCTCCGGTGGCCCTGTGCCACCTGCGGGTGGATGCGCTGCAGGGGATGGGGCTCATCCCCCCTCTGCAAGTGTGGCCGGAGGAGAACATCCACTCACCCTCCGTAATGTCCGGACTGTAGTGCGTAGGGAGATCCGGGACGCTGTTCTTGGGCCCCTACGCCAGCTTGAGGCACAGGTGGCACAACTCACGGGCGTGCCTGCTGCCCGGCCTACACAGCCCCCAGCACAGCCCCATCCTAGGCAGTGAAGGCACAGTGGCAACTGCCCATGGGTGGGGATCTCAGTTCCACTGTTGCCATCTGTGGGCTCATGGGCTCGAGATATCCAAACATCCATCCCTGTCAATTGTGTAACCCCCCACATGTGTCATACACTGCCCCTGTATGCTTCTTGTTCGTCTTGTCTGTTAACCTACCCAACCTACCTCCCCAGCTATACTGACTTCCTGTACCTGACATACCACTCTCACCTGAAAAAAAAAGGGCACTCTGTACCCACAAAAAAAATACGCCCCATACATAGCTGCCCATTTTGCACACATGTCTGCTGGACATGAAAACTGTCAATTACAATTGGCTGTACAAGTATTATTGTTGTCCTTACACCTCTCTCAGGGGTGGAAGGTTTCAAATGTCACACCAAATTACAAGCATATGCACAGCTGTTGCTGATGAAGAAATGGGCAGCTATGGGCCTTACCTACATCCCTCCTGCAAAACCTGAGCTTGTTTCCCTACTGTCCTACCCTCTTTGTGACCCCTTTTTCACCACTTTCCTGTCTCCCCATTTTCATTTCTTTCAAAGAAATTAGCGCGGGTGTGCGCAAGAGTAGGCACTTTTAAGCAGTTGTAAGCAGGTATGCACGTGTGTGCGCGGAGCTAAACGCCAGTGCGCATGCGTGAGCTCCATGCAAACCAGCGCTAACCCACTTACAACTGCTTAAAAGTGCCTTAGTCACTCTAAATAACAAGGCCTGTAGTCTGCTCAAAAGCAAAATAAAATCCCACTGTCAGTCCCGAACCCAGGAAACAGTAGTCTGCATCACTTACCACTAAGACATGACTGCTATATAAGAACATTGTGCTACAATAAATATATCATGCAATATTAGGAATGAATGTAAAGGGAATATAGGATGTGTAGTACACAAAGCATGTCATGTATATTTACTGTCAAATGTAGTGGATTTCTATAATAGTAATGTGTGAACAGAAGCAGCCATGCTAGTTGGTAGCTAGTAGGTAATAATGTCACTGTAGCATCTTACAAGCCACACACATACTCACAGCAGGATAATCACTTCCCATACACCACAACCTCTTACAGCAAGACATCTGGACTAAGTAATAAAAAATGTAGAGCAAAGGCCCAAAAACAGGGACACATTTCAAATATTGCTCCGACAAACATAGACAGTTGAGAGAGTAACAGGTTTTGCATTATTTTGGATTTTTGGAAGGGTACGAAGTCTGAAACTGAAATGTTTGTCACTATAGTCTGACTTGAGCCCTGAGTGATTTGCCGGAAAAAGCTGTTTTATGAGATATGGACCAAAATATGAGGCAAAAATGTGGACATCCTGCAAATATCTGTACACTTGAGAGGTATGACACTGCCATATTTGAATAGTTAAGAGCCTACACAGTGACTGAGTTACAGGGATGCCCCACAGACTCCCTGTGAAATGTACAAACAGTAGGCAGAAAGGTGTTACAACGCATGCAATGGTGACTATGAAGTACTGAAAGTATGCACCACTTGCACGGCAGAAATAGTGTAGTAATACATATGCTCATGCTAACCCACAGTCACAACTGCAGAATACCAGACAATTTAATGGGTGTACCCCACTGATATGTACCATTCCATGAGGCAGATAAAAGATGCACCTGAGAGTCTCTGGGGTCTGCTCAGCAGCATACTCAAATACCCTAATAGATGTCAAGGCCCACACCATGCCCAGACCACACTGCATGTAGTAACACCCTATCAGATATAGCAAGCATTCCAAGATGTGAATGTACATGGAAGATAGGAAAGCCACAGCAACACACTACAGTCAAGACACCTAGCAGGCATACAAGTAGTGAATGTAAAGGGCAAATAATGAAGCCATAGCAACAAAGTGCAAGAACCACTGCTATATACCAGTTACACCACATGTCCCACAGGAAAGCACACACACCCACATTAACAGTAGTAGTAGTCTTATGTGTCAGTGTACATACACACTTAGTACAGGAAACTGGAGAAATGAATGGAGAAATGTTAATCTACATCACAGCTGGAAATATGAGAGAGATACTAACCTTTACACTCACAGAACAGTGTCCACAGCATACCAGCATGGTCCCTGCCCTTAAAATCTGAAAGGGCTAAGCCTATCTCACATACCTTTTTATAGCACTGTCCTGAAATCACAGTGAGAACTGTAATCAGTACACAACTGGCTGCATGCAATTAGCAAATGCTGCCTAACAATTGGTGCAGAGGCCATCACATGGACATATGCAGATACCTACAAAAGCATGCTGTACTCCCAGTCCACACATGCAATACTTTTATTGCACCCTCTGGAGGTAGGGAGAGAGAGAGAGAGAGAGAGAGAGAGAGAGAAAACACAAACAAAAACACTTAACAAAACATATTAGAAAGCTGTCATCTGTCAACTGGAGCAGCAGCAGCAGGACACCGATCCAAAAGGCAACGCAAGCAGCTGTGAGAAACACAGGTAATGTAAAGTAATACTTTAAAAGTCTACATACTGTGAACCCTCCATATGTGTCATTGGTCTGTATCTATATGTATATGAAGATGTGCATAGGGCAGGGGACATACAGCAACTATCAGTGAAGGCTGTACATACATATGTATGTGAGGGCATCTATGTGCACATATCAATGTAGGTTGAATGTAGGTTGTAGTGCAATGTACAATGTAGGTTTCACAGTTATGTATGTTTAGCAGTATGTTAGTATGCGTATACTGTTTTGTAAACAAACATGTTGATATACCTATCTATCATATGGACATATTGCATTAGTAACTGTATTTAGAGCACAACCTAGAGCTGTTTACTGAATTTCCTGTTTGCACTTATTTTTAAAATCGTTTTTTTCTCAAAACTTGCATTTTATCTGTCTTTGGCCTAGCACTCTTGTGTGGGGTCATTTACTGCACTGTTATAACTTGTTGATACTTGTGAACCTCTGCTATATCTGAGAAAAACAAAAAAACAAAAAAAAAATCTTGCTTTTTTCCATTTTTCTGAGATTTAAAAAAGTTCACTTACAGGCTTGCTGTTCTTGAACTGTTTGTAAGTTTCTGTGAGGCCATTTTTTGCTTGGGCTAAAGGGAAGTCTCTCTGTTGATCAGTGGCAGTGAAAAACATTGAGCAGCCTGCCTGCCCCTGTGGGAGTGGTTACTGACTTGAAACTGTAGTTTTATTGGCCATTTTGGGTCAATTCCAAAACTCCTTCATCTTCCTCTCATAAAACCTGGTTGCCTCGTGGTTTTGGCATTTTTTCAGGCTTGTTGGCTGTTGGTGAAGCACCCACCAAGAGGAGAAAACGCTGAGAGAAGAAAGGAGCCATTTTTGAGATTTTAAGTATTTTTCCTCTGTTTATTTGCTAAGTTTTTCTGCATAGCCGTCTATTTTGAGCATTTTCTGGCTTGTTAAACTTGATTTCTGCATTAGTAACTGTATTTAGAGCACAACCTAGAGCTGTTTACTGAATTTCCTGTTTGCACTTATTTTTAAAATCGTTTTTTCTCAAAACTTGCATTTTATCTGTCTTTGGCCTAGCACTCTTGTGTGGGGTCATTTACTGCACTGTTATAACTTGTTGATACTTGTGAACCTCTGCTATCTCTGAAAAAAACAAAAAAACAAAAAAAATTTTGCTTTTTTCCCACTTTTCTGAGATTTAAAAAAGTTCAGTTACAGGCTTGCTGTTCTTGAACTGTTTGTAAGTTTCTGTGAGGCCATTTTTTGCTTGGGCTAAAGGGAAGTCTCTCTGTTGATCTGTGGCAGTGAAAAACATTGAGCAGCCTGCCTGCCCCTGTGGAAGTGGTTACTGACTTGAAACTCTAGTTTTGTTGGCCATTTTGGGTCAATTCCAAAACTCCTTCATCTTCCTCTCTTAAAACTCTCTTTTGTGCGGTTTTGTGCATTTTGGTGCATAGCGCAACAGCGGGCAGTGCCGCCTAATTGGGTTTAAACTATTCCTGGCTCCACAAAGTCTGCTCTTCACTTTTTTCCCTTAGAACTGCTCTATCTGTCAATTTAAACACCATATTCTCATTCTAAGGCCCTTCACTGGTCCAATTAAGTAATCCTACAAGTTAGCACTATTAAACCATAAGCACTACTTACTCTTATACTCTCTATGATTACCCTGTCCTCTATTGGTCCGTCTTAAATTCAGTTTCCCTATATTACTCTAGCATGTCCAAAGGTCAGTCAATGGTTTCCTCTCCAGTCCAGCTGGTGAATCTGGGAATTTTGAGGCAATGTTACAACTGTCTCATGTACACGGACAACCCTCTCCTCCTCCAAACAGGTTCAAATATATGTAAAAAATGCAACTATTTAGCCAAACTGGAGGCTGAGCTCTCTCATCTCATAACTGGTGTAACCAGTCAGGAGGAGAAGGTAACCTCACACAACACAATTCCAGTATCACATAGTCCCACCACATCAGCGAACCAAACACATAAATACACAAAAACATACTCGGAGGCTCTAAATAAAAATCTACCTAAGCAACAGAGACCTCCAAAGCAGACATCCAAGCAAACGCTACCTCAAAACAAAACACGCACAACACATAGCCCACAAAGTCAGTGTGCCAAGCAGCCACAGCCCTTAAGACTGAATAACACACCTGATACTCTTGTAATAGGTGACTCTATTGTCAGACACACTGACGTCCTGCTCACCAGGCTGAATAAAGAGAAGATCACGGTGAGCTGCCTGTCAGGTGCTAGGATCCGCCACATAACGCAAGCACTCAGGTCACTCCAAAGCAAATACAAATATGACTCAGTCATTGTACATGCTGGTGTGAATGACCTGAGACGTACCTCCCTGAACTACATGAAAAGAGACATAGAGGAGCTCTCTGATCATGTAGCCCAGGCTGGTATGACCCTGACCTTGAGCAGCATCTTACCCTCACCTAGAATGATGCCACAGTACAAAGACAAAATGATCGATTTTAACAATTGGCTAAAATTTTGGTGTCATTCAAAGGGGATCCAGTGTCTGTCAGCCTGGGATGACAAGCTCGACAAGCCACATTGCTTCGCTAGGGACGGCTTGCACCTGTCACCACTGGGCTTTCGGATATTGGCAAAGGCTCTTGCCACCCCCATAGTGCCTTTTTTAGGCAAGGCTCAAAAGTCAAACCCACCCCCATAGACAGCACAAGGAACAAGAAACTAAGGGTAATGCTGCTTAATGCCAGAAGTCTTAACCTCAAGATGCATGCACTCAAAGCTCTCCTCAGTATGGAGAACATTGATATCTGTGCAGTGACAGAAACCTGGTTCAAGGCTCCAGAGAGCACCCCAGCACTACCAGGCTATTCCTCATATCATGCTTTTCGACCCCAAAACCCGGACCGAACCACAAAAGGAGGGGGAGTTTCCATATTTATCAAGGATATCCACACCTCCAGGTTAGTGGCATTGCACAAAGTATCGGAGACCATCCATGTGCAACTAACAGTGGGCAAGACTGCTTTTCAGTTTATAGCATCCTACAGACCACCCTCTCAAAGTCAGGAATCCCTCTCGGCTTTCCTGAAAACATTGGAGAACATGACGATCTCTCCGAACACCATTATATTGGGTGACTTCAACTACCCAAACATTGACTGGGAGCACTACTCAAGCTACAGCACCTTAGCACAAAGGTTCCTGGAAATTATAAACTCAAATGCTATGGAACAACTAGTCACCACTCCCACAAGAGGGGACAACATACTAGACCTGATCATTACCAACATGGGGACTCTATGCTCTACACCAGAAGTATATCCCTCATTGGTAAGATCAGACCATAAATTAATTTCACTGGATGTCCACATCCCGACCCCACACCCAGCCCAGAAAACCACAGTGAAAAACTTCTCAAAAGTGAACTTCTCACTTCTCAAAACCAAAGTGGAATCCTTCAAGGCCCCAGGGCCAGTGGAAACTATGGCCCAAACTGCAGAATCCTATATAAACGCATTCTACGGACATCTCCGGGAATGCATGGATCATGCTATCCCAAAGAAAACCAAGACCCAATCATCCAAAGGCAGGCATCCAGTCTGGTGGACCCCTGCCATAAATAAACTGTACAACAGAAGGAGGAAGCTACTACATGATAGAGCAAAATCCCTAATAGGGAAGGCATCTCTGATCAGTACTAGCAAAAAATTACGATCCCTCATAAAATCCTCCAAGGCCAGCTTCAAGAGAAAAATTGCACAGGACACCAAAGACAATCATAAGGCTTTTTTCAGTTATGTTAGAAACCTGCGATGCAACTCCCAGACTTGTTCTGAGTTGATTCTAAATGACAAAAAATACACTGAACCCACAGACATCACCACTGTCCTGGCAGAGAGGTTCAGTGCAAACTTCTCCACCCCCCCCCAAAAAAGAGCAAGTATCTATCCCAGAAGAGGGCTGCCTCCCAAACATCTCTGATGCTCAGGTGAAGGCTGCCCTCTCCAAAGCAAAAAACACTGCTTCCATGGGACCAGATGGCGTCCCAGGTTGCATCCTACATGAACTCCAAGAGGAAGTAATCCCTCAAATAAAACAGCTATACAATCTCAGCCACACTACAGGATATGTGTCCACAGAATGGCGTACAGCAACAGTGGTCCCACTCCACAAAGGTGGAACCTCTATGGACCCTGGAAACTATCGCCCCATAAGCCTGACTAGCTTAGTCTGCAAGGCTATGGAGAGGATCATCATGGAGCTCATACACAAAGATATTGGAGACCTACAAACACTAGATCCTACCCAGTTCGGCTTTGTCAAGGGCAGATCCTGCCTTTTGAATCTGGTTGACTTTTTCGAAACAGTCACCAAAGCCATAGATGACGGGAAGATAGTCCACACAGCCTATCTGGACCTTGCAAAGCCATTTGACACAATACCCCACTCGGGCATCATAGATAAGCTATCCAGCTTAAATATAAACCCCTATGTCACAAGATGGGTTGCAAACTGGCTCAAAGACAGAACCTACAGAGTGAGAGTTGCTGGAGCCATGTCAGACTCGAAACCGGTCACAAGTGGTGTCCCACAGGGTTCTGTCCTGGGACCACTCTTGTTCGGTATATACTTTTCCGAGGTACAGGCAAATGTGGGAGGACTATGGCTCACCAAGTTTGCAGACGACTGCAAACTGGGCGCCGTAATCAACTCTCCAGCTGACACAAACATCCTTCAAAAAGGTCTCACAGAGACAGATAACTGGTGCCAGCGCCATGGTTTAAAGCTAAATGCCAAAAAATGTATAGTCATACCCTTTGGCAAAAACAATGTGCCCACAAATTACCACATAGGCAGAAACCCATTAAGTACAGAGAAAGTTATTAGGGACCTGGGGACCCAAGTTGATAGCAATCTCTCCTTTGAAAACCACATTGCCAAAGTGATTAGAAAGACCTACATAGCCCACCTCAACACGAAGGGTTTCACATCTAGATCAAGAGAGGTAATCGTGCCCCTTTATTCATCCCTCATCAGGCCCATCATAGAATACAATGCCCCTTTTGGGATGTACCTTACCCGACACCTGCAGCAATTAGAAAGACCCCAAAAGTATCTCACCAAGAGGATCAAGGGTCTCAAACAGATGCCATATGCTGCTCGGTTAAAAAATCTCCAGCTCTACTCAGTTGCATACCGCCTACTTCGAGATGATCTATGCCTGACATACAAAGCTATGTCAAATCCAGAATTAATGAACATGCTCCACCTCAGTAAATCGAAATCCCTTAGAGCTACACGCTCGAGGAACTTGAACCTCAGCACAGAAATAAATAGAACTTGCTGGAGGGACAGGTTCATAACCCAGAGGCTCCTTTCGCTCTGGAATAGAATTCCAGTTCATGTGAGGCAGAGCACCTCACTGAATCTCTTCAAGAAGAATCTCGATAGGTGGATGGGGGATCGTAGGTTTGTCCCAGGGATTTCTCCTGTGTCACTATTAGACAGAGGCACAGTAAACTAAACCTTAAAAAGGGCACAGTATACTCAAATCAAGGGGTGGCGTAAGCCATACAGAATTGGTCTAGGCTTATAATTGCCCCAGGGCAGATAGCCTAGTATGAACCTATGAACCTATGAACCTATGTATGTCAATATATGTATGTATGTATATATATATATATATATATATATATATATATATATAATATGCATATATGTATACATAGATAGAGAGGGATGTAGGAATACATAGACAGATGTAGATAGAATATGTACAAACATATATATGTAATACACACATACAGATATAGATATATGTAGATACATATACATAGACAGACAGATCTGACTATCTACAGCTATGACTGTATATGACTATCTCACACTCCCCCTGTCCCACCCCCTCTGTCACTCTCACACCCTCTCTGTCACACCCCCCCTCTCTCCATATCTATAGCAATATATGTACATCGCTATATATATATATATATATATATATATATATATATATATATATATATATATAGATATATATGTGTATATGTATACAGACATATATATATATATATATATATATATATATATATATAGAGAGAGAGAGAGAGAGATTCTGAGTGAGGCACATGTGTACAGATGTATTGCAACAGGTGCCTGGTGACAAGGGCATGGAGTGAACACCAGTGTCGAAACTGGAGTACCATACCCCATTTCAAATCACCTACACCAGTAACCACCAGATATGTGATTGGCTGCCCACCACTGCATGTGTCAGGGGTGAACAGGGTCATAAACGTGTACAATAGGCCCCCCAATGATAGTCACAGTGGCACACTATTCCTGGAATACCTGTACATGGTATGTGTCAGCAGACATGGTGTGTCAGCTATGGACATGTAGGTCAGTGTACCCCTCCACACCACAGAATGTCTGCCACGGTATGTACCTCACATGACAGCTACAGATATGGAGAAGGACACAGTGACATGTACGACACTGTGACAATGCACTCAAACACATTACCAATGCACAGTGACTGACAACACCACAGAGTGCACACATACTACCCACATAGATGTTACCACTCCTGGATTTACATACTTAAGTCACACCCATGACAGCTGTCCAACAACCATAGTAACACCTCACACCATCTACAACCTAAATGACCACTGTGTGTCGTCCTTGACACCGCAGTAGAGAGCACATGGCGGAGGTACAGGTTCCTACCCACAGATAAGACATACCCTGCAATAACCCACATGGCGTAAAGAAGCAAGACTCCCCATGAGTACATGTCACACACACCCCTGCTGAATGTTAGTCAGATAGGTAATATGCCATATGAGTTACCCTGTGTAACTGTTTGACAGGAGCAGGTACCATCACATCACATGTGTCACAAGGGTCAGGGTAGCAGAACAGTATGCTGCTGTAGTCCCAGGGGCAATAGCATATTGTATTGTATTGTATTGCATTGTGTTGTATTGTATTGGTATGTAGAGGTGCCTCCTTTGTGGAGTGGAACCACTGCTGCTGTACGCCAGTGTACAGGTACATATCCTGTAGTCAGGCTAGTGTTACATAGCACTTCTATATGTGGGTTTAGCTCCTCTTGGAGTTCATGTAGCATGCAACTGGGGATACCATCAGGTCCCATTGATGCTGTGTTTTTTGCTTTTCTGAGGGCGGCTGTCACCTGGACATCTGTGATGACAGGGAGGTTACATTCAGCTGGGATAAGTATGTCTTCATTTGGGGGAGAGGGAGGTGGGAAATTGCACTGAACCTGTCTGCCACAATGTTGCCAATATCTGTGCGTTCAGTGAATTATTTGTTGTTGTGTACTAACTATGAGCATATTGGAGGGTTTCTGACCAGGTTTCTAACATAACTGAAGAAGGCCTTGTGGTTATCTGTAGTGTCCCTGGTGATTTCCCTCTCAAAGTTGCCCATGGATGTTTGTATGAGAGAACATAGCTCTTTACTAGTGCTGATCAGACATGCCTTCCCTTTATGGAATTATGCTCTGCCTTGCAGTAGCTTCCATCTTTTGTTATACAATCTGTTTATGGCTGGGGTCCACCAGACAGGATGCTTTCCCTTTGTGGAGAGTGTCTTGGTCTTATATGGGATTGCATGATCCTTGCATTCTCGGAGATGTCCGTAGAAATCATTTGTGAAGGAGTCAGCATTGTGGGTTGTGGCTTCCACTGGCCCAGTGGGCTTAAAGGATGCCATCTCAGTCTTAATAGGTTCATAGGTTCATAGGTTTATACTAGGCTATCTGCCCTAAGGCATTTATAAGCCTATCCCAAAGTTTTGTGGCTTACGCCACCCCTTATATGAAAAAATACTGTGCCCATTAGTTTGTTGTGCCTCTGTCCAGCAGTGACACAGAGATGATTCCCGGAGTAAACCTATGATCTCCCATCCACAGGTCAAGATTTCTCTTGAACAGAGCCAGCGTCTAAAGTTTGCGTTTGGAATGTTATTCACTGTAGTCGTTTGTGCTGGTGGTGGAGGTGGTATATGTATATCCAGGGTGATTAGTTTGTGGTCAGATCACAGTAGTTGATGATGTTCCCCATACAGTACCTCGATACAAACCCCCAGAGTGAGGAGGTGCTTAGGACCTGAATCATTGTGCTGACTGCTGTGGTTTGGTAGTATGTCGTATGGAGTGTGCCAGGTACTGTTGCACAGTTGTTGGCTGAGCACTGATACCTGGCCATTTACATGTGTATCCACCAGCAGACAGAGAGATGCTATATATGGGAGATATGATGTATCACAACAGTCGAGTAGCATGTGTAGTATGTGTGCCAAATTCTACTGACATATTTTGCTGATATCATTTTATTGTCTTTTTCAGGACCATGGTTCACCAGCGCAATCCGGCATACTCTGCAGCCGAGGATGAGGAAATACACCAAAGCCTGGTGCGGGATTTTGCAATACTCTTTTCCCGCACCAGCCAGAATCAGTTGGAGAGGGCTGCACTGTGGCAAGACCTGGTCCATCGGGTAAATGACATAGGCACGCATAATAGGACATATGAGCAGGTACAACATCACTGCAGTGATTTAATCAGAAATGTCCGTCAGCGTGCGTCGGATATCCACAGGCAACAGGTTGCCACAGGTGGTAGGGTGGCTACACATCCCCCACTCATCAGACTGGAGGGACTACTCCTAAGTGTTGTGGCTCCAGCCCACCAACAACAACAACAGCAGCAGACCTGCATTATGATGGAGGCTGGAGCCGCACAGCACCATGACTACGAGCTTGCAGGTAATATGCCATATGTATAGTTGACTGTTGTGTACACTGGTAGTTAATGCATGTGTGAGGCGTGTCCTTGGTTTGTAGCTGTCATCATAGTATTTAATGTGCAAGTGTGATATTCTCAATATCAGCAGCTGACCTGTGAAAGGCAACTGTTGTACTACTGACCTGTATCATACTCAGTAACAATGGCACAGTTGTGCCCACTGACATTAATTTCCTCACTTCTGCAGGTCCCTCCGGTGTAACAGCAATGCAGCCTATCCATGCTGGTGAGTGTGTATTAACAATACGTTTAATAGTCTTGATAGTAATAGTAATATTAGGCTCAATCAGTAGTGCTCTGTGTATGCATGTAGGTGTGTCTGTGTCTGTGTGTTGATATCTCGCATACTGAGTAGTGTGCAAGTGTGCAAGTGTGCACGTGTGCATCTGTGCGCATGTGTGCATCTGTGTGCATGTGTGCACCTGTGTGCGTGCATGTGTGCATGTGTGCATGTGCGCACCTGTGTGCGTGTGCATGTGCGCATGTGCGCATGTGTGCATGTGTGCATGTCTGCATGTGTGCATGTCTGCATGTCTGCATATGTGCACGTGTGCATCACTGGTAACATTGTGTAGACATTGTAAACTGTGTTTCCTGTTTCCCTCCCACAGGTTCTGGTGCTGCTCTGGTGTCATGCAGCAGGGAACCTGAATCAGGTGCCACAGGTAGTGATAATGATGATATCTGTGTAATGGCACAGGAAGGTGTGCCAGGGTCCGTCATTGGTCAGCCAATTGACAGTACACAGCTGTCAACCCCATCAATGCGTGCAGTCATCCTGCCAATACATCCTTTGTCACCAATGTCCCTAGGTGATGGACAGGATACAGTGGGCATTGACCAGGGTAATGTGGTATCTGTGGCACATGCTTCCCCACACAGCAGCCATGGGCATGGCTCTGAGATGGTACCACACAGACAGATGTCCAGGGGTTCTCATAGGAGCATCCGTGGGCGTACTGCCCCTGTCAGACATGCCCACAGAGGTCTTACAACCTCAGCTATGTTTCGGGCTGTCATGCAGGCGCAGTCACGTATGGAACAGTACACCAGACAGGGTCTGAGGGAGCTGACAGCATGTCGCACAGCCATGAGTGACAGTATGCGTGACATTGCGGCTGCCATCCGTAATTTCACCGATGTCATAGACAGACGGTGTGGGGACATATTAGATCAGTTCCACAGCTACATGTCCATAAGTCAGGGCAATGGTGGATGGTTGAGGCGTCGATGTGGGCGTATGCCAGCAACAGCAGCAGCTGGCAGTCGTCGTGGATGACAACAGAGCCGCGGCCACCCCCATAGTGCCAGCAGCAGCCCCAGCAATGCTGGGTCTGTGCTGTCATCAGACTGACCCAGGAGACCATGTGCACGTGGCTCTGGACAGGCCCAACAGGGATCTGTGTCCAGTCAACAAACACCTGCTTCTGATGACAGTACCCAGTCTGGATTGGTACCGGATACGGTCTGTAGCACCCCTGCAAGGCACAGGTACTGTGTCCGTGGCCAGAGACACTGATCTGTATGACCTGGCAGGTACAGTCTGTGGCCGTCCACAAACACCGGTATATGGCAGCCATGAGGTGGAACTGTGTGCATCCATACACACATGCAAATTGACAACACCTAGGGCTACCACATACACGCACACACTGCATCATCATTGCCCCACCTTGTACTGCTGTCCCTCACCAACACACATACACATACATGTCAATTGGTGGTATCAGTGGCAGACTCAGGCATACCAAGTTCACACCCTGTGCATATGATGAAACTGTGCCACCTCCTGCAATCTGTAACATCATTGCAGGTACAGGTTAACATGTTGCTGATGCACAGGGTGACTACATAGACGTGTAGTAATAGTATCATGTTGTTAACAGTACAGTGTGCTGATATAATTGTGGGTATATCCCAGCATGCCTGATGCAGTAAGGGTATGATTGTCTTGTACTGTTTTCTACATCCATGGTAAGTACCATAGTGTATCATCTGCACATGTTTGCATACTGGTGGTAAGGATGTCAGCAGAAGGCCACATACATAGGTAGCACAGGGGATAAGGTAATGACAGTATTGATATGCAATGATAGACATGTAAACTGACAGTGGCATGTTGCCCACACTGGACTCTGCAATGCGGATGTTTGAGGATGTTGATATGTGTGCAGTACTACACAACTGGTACAGGACACACAGGAGCACCCTATCACTGCAAACTCACACCTCATACCATGCTAGACAGCCCCAGCACACAAAACTAACTTTCACAGGAGGGAGAGTCCCCATAAATGTCAGGGACACTGCGGTGGCAGGACAGGTAGCATACATCCTACTAAGTATGGAACCACTGAGTGAAGGCTCAGGGTCTGTTATTTGACATGTGTATTAGTACAGGTATGAGCACCTGGGTTTCCGTCCGGTTATTGTACATCCTGATGGTACATGGTCTGTACACTTGTGTGCACTGAGACTGGACCCTGGCCATCTGTGTATTTCCATGTACATGTGTATAGTGCCTGCATATTTGCACTGTTACCTACTGGAATTGGTACAGCTTGTTTGTTGTACAATGGACTACATGCAGCCCTGCTTACTGTAGCTTTGTTTGCATGCATGTTAGCTTGCAGTTACCCTGGAACACTGATTCCACCTGCAATGCAGATTTACGGAGCCTCTGTGGATTCCTAATGACATCTGCATAGCTTACTATACATATGTCCATGTCTCACTTGACAGAACGCCACTGTTTGTCCTGTTCGCATGTACGTTGCCTGTGACACATTGCATATGACTTACCTGGCATTTGACCATGTGAGCAGTCATATATGCCAGCGCTAACTAATCACAGGCACTACACCCTCACATACTCACCTTCTGTACCTTGTTCCCCATTGGCCCTATGTGCTGTTAATCACCATGGCAATCACAATACTATGGTAGCATGTACAAAGGTCACTTGTCAGTCACCTCTATGGTACAGTTGTGGAATATGTGAGTCATGTGGCAATGTCACAACTGCCACATATACACAGTCAACCCTCTCCCAAACCCATGAACGTACAACACATGTGTGAGATGCAACCACATAGCCAAACTGGGGACTAAGCACTCTGAACCCAGTACTGGCATAACCTGTCAGGTGGCATGAAATACTACAGTGACTACAATACCAGTCTGATGTAGACCTACACTGACAGCAATCTAAACACATGAACACACTGGGGCATTCTTGGAGCCTCAGAATAGCATCCTGCCTGAGCAGCAGACACCTCTGCAGATGGCACACAGGCATACGTTAAGCTGGAACACAGCATGTGCAACCCATAGCACACAAATCCTGTGTGCCAAATAGTCACAGCCTGTACGGCTAGACAACACACCTGCTACAGTTGTGTTGGGTACCTTTATTGTCCGGTACAGTGAGGTCCCGCTCACCAGGCTGGACAAGGTGAAGGTCACAGTGATATGCCCGTGGGGCACTATGGTCCACCACATACAAGCATACAGGTCAGTCAGAGGCATGGACACATATGACTCAGTCATTGTCTGTGCCACTATGGCTGACCTGTGATGTACCTCCCTGGACTACATGATAGGGAACATAGAAGGGCTCTCTGAGCATGTGGCACAGGCTGGTATGACCCTGACTTTGGTTGGCATCATACTCTCACCAAGAATGCTGAAGTATTACTGAATGCTGATAAATTACTGTAGCTACAACACCCTAGCGGAAAGGTTCCTAGCATGTAGTCACTGCATTGCTATGGAACAACTTGTTACCACTCCCACAACAGGTGAAAATATGCAGCACCTGTTCATCAACCACATGTAGACTATATGCCCCAGACCAGATGTGTATCCCTCGATTCTAGGATGATACCATATACAACTCACACTGTATATACACATACCACATGCAGCACCCGCACAGAAAACCACAGTCATAATGTTGTCCAGTGCAAATACCATGTATTCACATGTGGCAGGTGTCAGACATGGGAACTACTGAAGGTCACAGGTATATATGTGTAGTTGGCACACACATACATCATATGTGTGCATTGCCATTACTGGTTTAATCGATGTCATGCATTATTGTGAACAACAACCCACACACATGGGCATTCTGTGTGACAAAAACACGTGGCATTTGTGGAATTCAAAGCCATAACTAACTGTGCTATGACAGTAGTGAGAGACGCAGTAGCAGAGCATGCTATTTGCATTACTGGGAGATTTGCCCTCTTCTGCTGTACTTGTAGGGTGCTGACATCATCTCTGTTTAGAGATTTGAATATGCAGCAGCTGGTGTGTTGTACTGGTTGCCAAAAGGGTCAGCTTTCTCACACATGTAATTGCACACACCCTACATTCACCCCTCCACACACACTTGCCATTTGCAGGATTTAAACCCCTGTTTAGCTATGCTATGACACTAGTACAAGACACAGTAGCCAAGTGCGCTATTTGCATTACTGGGCGGTTCTTCTTCTCCAGCTGTACTTATAGGGTGCTGACATCATCAGTGTTTAGAAAGAGGAATGTGCATCATGTAGTGTGTTCTTCTAGTTACCAAAAGGGACATTTCTGTCATACAGAATTGCATACACACTAACCCCCCGCCACACACACTGAGCATTTGCAGGATTCAAACCCCTACCTAACTATGTTATGGCACTCCAGACGGATGCATTAGCAGAGCGTGCTATTTGCATTATTGGGAGGCTCCCTTTCTCCTGCTGTACTTATAGGGTGCTGACCTCATCAGTGTTTAGAAAGGGGAATGTGCATCCTGTAGTGTGTTCTCCTATTTGCCAAAAGGGACATTTTTTTCACACAGAATTGCACACACACTAACTCCCCTCATCAAACACACACCCTGAGCATTTACAAGATTCAAACCCCTACCTAGCTATGCTATGACACCCGAGACAGACGCATTAGCGGAGTGTACTATTCACATTACTGGGAGGTTTCTTTTCTCCGGCTATACTTATAGGGTGCTGACATCATCAGTGTTTAGAAAGGGGAATGTGCATCCTGTAGTGTGTTCTCCTAGTTGCCAAAAGGGACATTTCTCTCACACACACCCTAACCCCCCCTCCCACAAACACACACACTGAGTATTTGCAGGATTCAAACCCCTACCTAACTATATTATGACACTCGCGATGGACACATTAGCAGAGAATGCTATTCGCATTACGGGGAGGTTTCTTTTCTCCGGCTATACTTATAGGGTGCTGACATCATCAGTGTTTAGAAAGGGGAATGTGCATCCTGTAGTGTGTTCTCCTAGTTGCCTGAAAGGACAGTTCTTTCACACAGAATTGCACGCACACTAACCCCCCTCTCCCAAACACACACACTGAGCATTTGCAGGATTAAAATCCCTACCTAACTATGTTATGACACTCTTGACAGACGCATTACCAGAGCACGCTATTCGCATTACTGGGAGGTTTCCCTTCTCCTGCTGTACTTATAGTGTGCTGACATCATCAGTGTTTAGAAAGGGGAATGTGCATCCTGTAGTGTGTTCTCCTAGTTGCCAAAAGGGACATTTCTCTCACACAGAGTTGCACACACACCAATCATACTCACACTGAGCATTTGCAGGATTCAAACCCCTACCTAACAACATTATGACACTTGAGGGAGACGCATTAGCGGAGCGCACTATCCGAATTATTGGGTATCTGTTTTGCACCTGCAGTATTCATAGGGTGCTGACATCATTATTTCTACAGAGGTATGTACATCTATTACTACCTGTCAGGTGGGGGATAGCATATATATGCATTTGCAGCCACCTACTTCAGGGTCAGATATGCACATCAGCACTGGCAGGTTATGTCTTATACCATGCTTTGTGACCACAGGACCTGTAACACACAACAAAACCAGTTCAGACCACCCCTCCCACATCCAGGACACACACTTTGCTTCCCTGGGAACAGTGCCAAGATATGAAGGTGTTCACATACACCATTCCAGTTGTTAACGTCAGGTACAGGTATATTGTGTGTGGGAACTACTCAGGCCTCTACAACATTACCCTACAGCCACTACAATTTGTGTGTCCATGTGCTATGGCAGGACCACTCACCACAGCCACAAGGGGGAATACATATTGCATCTGACCATCTGCAACATGGGTACTCACTGTTCCACACCAGAGGTAGACCACCATTGTTGATATCTGACCATACCCACCTTTCCCTGGACATCCATATCCCATCCCCACCCCCAGGCAAGGTTGTCACTGCAAACAAAGTGTATTTATCAAAAGCAGATTTTGCACTTGTGAAGACTGGGGTGGAAGACTTCAAAGGACCCATGCTGGGGGAGTATACAGGCCACTCTGTATAATCCTTGACAATTGCATTCTATGAGCATGTGGAAGGTTTGCATTAACCATGCTATCCCAAATATACCCATGACTCCTCCACAACAGGACACCTGTCAGGTGTACACCAGCCATATATGAGCTGTCCAACAGATGGAGTGAGCTAATACATTGCAGAGCAGTAGCCCACAGAGGGAGGACATCTCTGAACAGTACTGGCATGACACTTCAATCCCTCATAATGATCACGACAAAGTGTTGACAGTGAAATTGTCCAGACACTGCAGATAAGGCTCCCCTCAGTCTGTTATTGACACCCACTTACTGTTAGAGGTCCTCACCAACCCTCTTCCAGCAAACACCAGCCACATGGATGTGGCATAGCAAATTCAACACCTGGGATCTCCACTGTGTCCCTGCTTGATGGAGGCACAGCACACTAGCCTCAAATGGTGCCTTATGTGACCTATAGGCACAGTAGCCTACTGTACTGGGGAGGCAGATGCCAAGCACACTCTGGCTAAGCTTTCATTCCCTAGGGCAAACAGCCTAGTATTGACCTCTACACCCATATGTTTAATTGTCAGATGCACAATATTTGTTGCTGATAGACTGTTTGCAGGTCTTTATTGCCATAGCATTCCCTGTTTCTATGAACAACTTGTGTATTTGTGGAAGATGTTTGAATATGAGAGGGATCCACTATATCACTTATGTCTCTGTAGTCATTTAACTGTGTGCACTGGGCAGATTGCTGTAATGTGGTTGGTTCCTGGAATAACACGTACACATACCAGATATGTGTGGCCAACTGCTAAACTGAGATATGGCCTAAGTGTGTGAGCATGCCCAGTTCAGGCTTTCCATGGCATATTGTCTGACATATGCCTCATTTATCAAAGTGTGCGAGCATGCCCAGTGTGAGCTTTCCATATGTTGAAATCAGCAGTCCACCACATTTGTGGACGAGTGTGAACTTCAACAATATCTCACGTTTATGGTTGTGTGTTGGGTGTCATGTTGTGTACTTACTGGCTAACTGCTTTGTGTCTGAACACAAGAGGGATTATACTGTGCCTGCAGGGTTTGCATGGGATACTTTTCATACAGTTGTCAACATCCTTTCATACTGACCAAACACTGTAGTACCGTATAGTGTACTGGTTCAGTGCTTTCACTGTGGTGGACAGTATCCTGGGCTTTAGTCCTATCACTGCTTTAAATTTTCATAGTGAGCACAACAGACTGGTTAGGGGCCAGTTGTACACATATGACCATGTTGCATTACGTTCAGATATGGACTACTTTAACCAGGCTTGTCCAACATTGATAGTGTATTCCACAACATAGGTGGACATTGGCAAACACTAGCGATGTGCCTAGGCCATTTCTAATGCTAGTCAGAGAGTGTGTTTGCCCTTCAACACACATTGTAACTGGAGTTTGCCATGACATATGTCATGGTTAGTATACTGTGCCTCCATCTACCCGTGACATAACAGTGATACCCAGGGTAAACCTACCATCTCCCATCCACTCATCAAGATTCCTCTTGAGGACAGTCAATGAGTGACTCTCTGGCTAACCTGTACTGGGAGTTTACTCAAGAGTGGGAGTGGCTTCTGTGTTATGGATCATTCAGTACAGCATGTCCTATGTATGTCAGTGCTGGGGTTCAGGTCTCACACGTGCATAGCTCACTGACATTCAGATTGTACAAGGTGCAGCATGTTCATTGACTCCAGCTTGGACATGGCTTTATACATCAGGCACAGCTTGCCTCTGGGTGGGCAGTATGGCACTGTGTGGAGCTGCAGTTTGTTTAATCAGGCAACACATGGCATCTGTTCAAGCTCTTTGATACTCCTGGTGAGGTACTTTTGGGGTATTTCTGGTTGATGGAGGTGTCTGCTGAGGTACATCCCACAGGGGCCATTGTACTCAATTGTGAGGCTGATGAAGGATGACTGCAGAGCCACAATGACCTCCCCTGATCTAGATCTGACTACCTTCATGATTAGGTGGGTATATGATATGTTTCTGTAACCACTACAGCCACATGCTTATTCAATGCAAGATATCTATCTGCTTGTGTCTCCAGGTCTCCTATTACATCTTAAGTACTTAATGGGTTAACACCTATGTGGTAATTGGTGGGCACTTACTGTATATCCACAGGGGTTGACTATACACTTTTCAGCAATTAGCTTGCTGACATGGCTATGGCACCAGTTGTCTGTTTCTATGTGGCCCTTTTGTGGGATACTTGTTTCAGCTGGAGGGTCAGATATGGTGGCCAGTTTGTAGTCCTCTGCAAACTTGTTCAGACACAGTCCTTCCATGTTGGCCTGTACCTATGGGGCATATATACCGAACAAGGGAGGTCCCAGGACCGAGCCTTGTGGGATGCCAGTTGTATCTGGTTTGTAGTCTGACATGGCTGCAGCATTTCTGACCATGTCAGTTCTGTCCTTGGTCTGGTTTGCAACCCCTCTACTGACATAGGGGTTTATATTTAAGCTGGTGAGCTTATCTATAATGAACACGTGGGGTATTGTATGGAAGCCTTTTGCAAGGTCCAGCTAGGCTGTGTGGACCACATTCCACTCATCAATGGCCTTAATGACTGTTTCAAATGAGTCAATCATGTTTAAGGGGCAGGATCTGCACTTAAGAAAGCCACACTGGGTAGGGTCCAGTGTCAGTAGGCCCCCAATATCTCTATGTCTGAGGTACATGCTGATCCTTTCCATAGCTTTGCAGACCAAGCTTGTCAGGATTCTAGGGTGGTAGTTTGCAGTATCCATTCAGGCAACACCTTTGTGGAGAAGGACCACTGTTGTTGTACACTGCTCTTTTGGTACATATCCTGTGGTAAGGCTGACATTGAGCAGTAGTGTTATTTGGCATTCCATTCTTCTTGGAGTCCATGTTGGACTCAGCCCAGGACACCATCTCGTACCATTGATGCTGTGTGTTTTGCTTTTTATAGATGCTGGCTGTTACCTCAGCATCTGCAATGTCAGGGGGCCAGCACTCTGCTGGGATAGATATTTGGCATTTTGGGGGGGGGGGGCGGGTTGCACTGCACCTGTTAGGTTGGATGTTGGCAATGTGTGTGTGTTTGGTATATTGTTTGTAATATTTGAGTGATTCAGAGCATATCTGTGAATTCCCAACAAGGTTCCTACCATCAGTTAAGAAAGCCTTGTGATTATCCTTAGTGTCCTGTACAATTTGTATCTTCATAGGTTCATACTAGGTTATCCACCCTAGGGCATTTATAAGCCTAGCCAGAGTGTGTGTGGCTTTCGCCACCCCTTGCTATGTGAATATTATGGCCATTTAGGATTTACTTTACTGTGCCTCTGTCTGGACGTGACACAGTGAAGACCCCCAGTGTACATCTACGATAACTCATCCACTTGGCAAGATTCCTGTTGAATAGAGTCAGTGAGGGGCTCTGCCTAACATGGAGTGGGATTCCGTTCCAGGGTGTAGGGAGCCTCTGGGTTATGTATCTGTCCCTCCAGCACATCCTATTTCATTATGTGTTGAGGTTGACATCTCTTGCTCTCACAGCTCTGATGGATTTGGGTTTTCTGGGGTGGAGCATGTCCATTAATCCTGTGTTGGACATGGCCTTGTACAACAGGCATACAACGCATCTGTGTAGGCAGTATGTGACTGCATACAGCCGGGGTGTCTACAGCCAGGCAGCATATGACATATATTTGAGACCCTTTATCCTCTTGGTGAGGTACCTTTGAGGTCTTTCTAACTGCTGCAGGTGTCGGGTAAGGTACATCCCAAATGAGGCATTGTACTAAATTATGGGCCTGATAAGAGAACAGTATAGGGGTACAATGACCTCTGTTGACGTAGATGTGAATCCTTTCATGATAAGGTGGCCAATATAGAAGGTCTTTCTAGCCACGTTGGCAATGTGAGTGTCACATGACAGGTTACTGTCCACTTGTGTCCCTAGGTCCCTGTTTACTCCTTCCATACGTAATGGATTACCACCTATGTGGTAATTTGTGAGTACCTTGTTTGGTATTTGGTGAGACATTCATACTGTCCAGTGTCTTCAGGAAGGCTGAGTGGGGTTCCTGTGTGTGAGTGTGTGGTCTGTAGCATGCTGCAGACTGTACAGCAGTTTTGCCTACAGTTAGTTGCACATGGGTGGTCTCCGATACTTTGTGCATTGTCAGTTATCTGGACGTGTGGGTATCTTTGCTGAATATGGATACTCCCCCTCCTTTTATGGTTTGTTCCAGGTTTTGGGGCCATAATGCATGATATGAGGTATAACCTGGTAGTGCTGGTGTGCTCTCGGGAGCCTTGCTGCAGGTTTCTGTCACTGCACGGACATCGATGTTCCCCATACTGGGGAGGGCCTCAGGAGCATGCATGTTGAGGTTCAGACATCTGGCATTGGGCAGCATTACCCTTATGTTTCTTTCCACTTATGTTTTCTAGGGAGGTGGGTTAGTCTTTTCAGCCTTGCCTACAAAAGGCTCTATGGAGGTGGCAAGAGCCTTAGCCAATATCCAGATGCCCAGGGGTAACAGGTGCAAGCCATCCCTGGCAAAGCAGCGTGGCTTGTCAAGCATGACATCCCAAGCAGACAGACATTGTATCCCCTTGGAATGACACCAGTAATTGTGCCACTTGTTAAAGCTGATCATTCTGTGTTTGTACTGTGGCATCATTCTTGGTAAGGGTAGGATGCTGCACAAAGTCAGTGTCATGCCGGCCTGGACTACATAATCGGAGAGCTCATCTATGTCTCTTTTCATGTAGTCCGGGGAGGTACGTCTCAGGTCATTCACACCAGCATGGACAATGACTGCATCATATTTGTACTTGCTTTGGCGTGACCTGTGTACTTGTGTTATGTGGCATATTGTAGCAGCCTACAGGCAGCTTACTGTACCCTTTCCCTTGTTCAGTCTGGTGAGCGGGACAGCAGTGTGTCTGACTATGGAGTCACCTATTACAACTGTATCAGGCATGTTGTTTCTCCTTCTGGCCTGTGACTGTTTGGCACACCAGCTTTGTGTACTATGTGTTGCATGTGCTATGTTTGGAGGTAGTGGTTGCTTGGGTGTCTGCTTTGGAGGCCTCTGTTGATGTGGTGTGTTTGTAATTAGAGCCTCCGAGAATGTTTTTCTGTGTTCATGTCTTTGGTTTGCAGCTGTGATAGGTCTATGTGAGACTGGGTTTGTGGTGTGTGTGGTTACCTTCTCCTCCTGACTAGTTTTGACAGTACTGAGTTGAGAGAGCTCAGCCTCCGGTTTGGATAAATGGTTACATCTCTCACATATATTTGTATTTCTTGGGGGGAGGAGAGGGTTGTCTGTGTACATGGGGCAGGTGTAACATTGCCTCAAGATTCACAGATTCAACTTGTTGTAGCTGGCCTTAGTGGATTGTATGAGTGGACATATTTTATTGCCATAATACTGATCAGAGATTACTTCCCTTTTTAGGTTTGCTCTATCATGTAGTAGCTTCATCATTCTCTTGCATGGTTTGCTAATGGCTGGGGTCCACCATGCCAGATGCCTGCGTGTATAGCATTGTGTCTTGGTTTTATTTGGGATTGCATAATCCATGCATTCCTGGCAGTGTTCATGGAATGCCTGTATAATGGGTTCTGAGGTGTGGCCCATATTTTGCACATGCACAGGGCCTTTAATGGATTCCACATCAGTTTGGAGGAGTGCAACATTTGCTTTACACATGTTTTTCACTGTGGTTTTCTGGCCAGGGACTGTGGTCAGGATGTGTATATCCAGTGTGATTACTCTATGGTCTGATCTTACCAGTGAGGGATACACTTCTCATCTTGCCATCCAGTACCCATCTTGCTGATTATCACATCCAGTATGCTTACCCCTCTTGTGGGAGTGGTACATTGTTCCTGAGCATTTTGGTTTATGGATTCTAGGAACCTTTGTCCTAGGGTGTTGGAGCTACAATAATGCTCCCAGTCTATGTTTGGGTATTTTCAGTCACCCAATATAATGTGGTTTGGAGAGCTTGATATATTCATGTATTCTAACATAGGCCAAGTGCAGTTCCTGGTGTTAGGATGGTAGTCTGTAGCAGGCTATAAACTGGGAGGCAGTTTTAGCCACTGTTACTTGACCATGGCTAGTCCATGCTGCTTCTTGTTGTGGAACCAACATGGGGGTGTGGTTATCCTTGACAATTATTGCTAGTCACCCTCCTTTTGTAGCTTGTTCCATGTTTTGGGGCTGTACAGCACAGTATGAGGTGTAACCTGGTAGTGTTAAGGTGCTGTTGTGAGCCTTGACCCAGTTTTCTGTTACAGAACAGATATCAACATTCACCATGCTGGGGGAGTTTAGACTGCATGCATCTTGCTGTTTAGACTTCTGGCATTGTGTAGCATTACATCTAGGTTCTTATCCCTTGTGATACCTATGGAGGTGGGTTTGTGTTTTGAGCCTTACCTATTCAAGGCACGCTGGGGGTAACAACAGCCTTTGCCAGTATCCATAAGGCCAGGACTGATAGGTGCATGCCCCCCTTAGCAGATGGAGCATCATGTCATGCTCAGCATGTCATCCCAGGCTGGCACACATTGGATCCCCTTTGACTAACAGCAATACTTCAGCCAATTATTGCAATTGATCATCTCATCTTCATATTGTGGCATCATGCTTGGTGAGGGTAGGATGTTAGTCAGGGTCATCAAGTTTGCATATACTACATGGTGTTACATTGCTTAACACATGGCAAGCATGCCTCAGGTGGTGCTGCAGGGCTGCCTATGTTGGATGCACATACTACACTCCCTGTACATGTTTGAAAGCAGGTTGTGTCAACTTAGGCGTCCCTTTTACGATATGTGTGAGTCGGAGAGAGGTATCATTTCCAGGCTCCCTACTGAGACAGTGTATGTGCTATGCGTTGGCGATTTGCCAAGGCCAAGGCATACTGGGCACGCTTCCTTCTGCCTACTGGGGCAGGCTCAGGTTGTTCCTCCTCCGAGTCACTCTCTGCCTGTGATTGACTTGGCAGTGGTGGGGGGCTGTTTGGCCCAGCCCTATGGTGATCCTGCTGCAGCTGTTTTCGCAGAATCATATTATGTAGCATAGCACATACCATGACAATTTGGGTACATGTAGTTGGTGAGTACTGCAAGGCTCCACCAGATGTATCCAGGCACCAGAACCATGACTTGAGCAGCCCAAACACACGCTCGATTACATTTCGTGTTTGTGCGTGTGCCTCATTATGGCATTCCTGTTCAGGTGTGTGTGCATTTCTAATGGGTGTCATCAGCCACGGCTCCAGTGCATATCCAGCATCCCCTACTAAGTGACCATGTGGGATGTCCCCACTGGCAAATGTCTGGTACAGCTGCGTTAGATGCCAGATATGGGAATCATGGCAGCTTCCAGGGCAGCCAGCACACACATTCATTATTTTGCCCTGGGCATCACACACGACCTGGCAGTTGATGGAGGGGAAGCCCTTGCGGTTAATGTAGGCCCTACCCCGCTCACTGGCTGGTGCTTTGATGCATATGTGCGTGCAGTCTATTGCACCCACTACCTCAGGGTATTCCGCTATTTGCTGGAAGAGATGCATATTGCTAGCCAATACCTCACGGGCATTGGGGAAATATACATGATCACCGACATGTGCTGACATGGCATCCAGGAACTGGTGCAGTATCCTAGAGGCTGATGCCTGTGATATCCCCATCATATCACCAGTTGGTCTCTGGAAGGCACCTGTTGCTAGTATTCTTAGGCCAACACATACCTTGGTTTCCACTGGGATGGGTTCCCCTCTGTTGGTTCTGTGTGTGAGGCGTGGCCTGCACAGCTCAACAATTTGCTGCAGGAGGTCTCTGTCCACTCTATAGCGCTCCACTATCTCCAGCTCATGTAACCCTTGGTAGGTGACCCTGGGCCTGTACACTCTTCTCCGTCTCCTCACTGTGGGTTGTCTGGCAGCATTTGCATTGTCACCACCCTCAGCAAGTCACCTATGTCTCCTTATGACAGCTATGGCAGCCCCTAGCATTTCTGCTCTGAGTGAAGCTTTTTCAGTTTTCACTTCTAATAGCTTACTCCTGTCTTGCAGTGTCTCTTGAGAGAAACATCCTGCACTGCTGTTTGTAGAGTTTTAAGTGCTGGGCTGGGCTAGTATTCTGCCTTTTTACTTGCCTGCTTCTAATTGTTTTCAGCTGCTAGCTCCAGCAGTATTCCCTGCTAGCTTCCTACTATTTCTGTTGCTTCCTTTTTCCTTTCTGTTCCTCAGGGGGGAACAACGTGCATACCAGCGGAAACACGCTCACAGTGGCTTACACGCATGCACACATGCTTACACAGTTTAGAATCGAATTATTCAGGTTAAAACACGTGCACCCCAGTGCAAACAGTCTTACAAGTCTGCCAACAGGCTCCCACATGCTCAGTCTGCCTTACACACACACACACTACCCTACTCGCGCCTCCTGGCGTGCACACGTGTGCATGCACACCCAGCAAGAAACTTTGGTGTTTGCTACAGTGTACACCTTCCATTTCTTGACTTTCCCATGCTTATCTTGTGGCACTCCTCTTTCCATGATATGTGTCTGACATCTGTCACGTAACACTGTCCTCCAATGAACTGCATTTCCTTCTGCCATTCCCCCCTGTGATGTCACCTATCTCCTACTCTGTTCCTCCCCCTTATGAAACTCTTACACTACTCAGAATGTGCTCATTTGCTATGTGACAGTAGGATTCAGTATCCTAACACTCATTTACATAAGATTGCCTACTAATGCTTAGTTACATGTCTTAGACTCAGCTTCCCCCCTTAGCAACCACTAAATGGTGGCCATGTTGTTTTTGGTCTGCTGGTCCCTGCATTGTAAATACATGTATTGGATAAAACCCACATTTGTGGGTTTATAACCTTCATTTTTATGTTTTATATAGCGCAGCCCATTTGCGCGGGGCTGCGCTGCGTTTAAACATTGGCGATCGCCGAAAAAAAAAATTCTTTTTTATCATATTTGCATCGGGGTACCTTGCCAATAGCCACATATTTGGCCATTGGCATGCTGCCTGACACATATGCACCCTTTATTTGGAGCTGACATGGCTCCATTGTGTTATTTGCAGAAACGTACTCAGTTGTCAACTGAGTACATTTTTGCAGCTAACAAGACTCTTACACGGGCTGGTTTGAGCTTCGTGGATTGCTAATCTACCTCATTTGCATGCGTTTCAGCTGCAAGTGAGGTGATTAGCATATCCACGCCCAGTCCGTGTAAGATACGTTTTAGCTGGTCTCTTACATGGAATTTCGGGCTGTTCCTGGATCGCGAGGGCTGTATGGAGTCTTACACTACTCTTAGACTTCGTGCAAGCCTTCGTGAATCCTGCCCATATGGTCATTACTTTCATCTTGGCTATTTTTCCATTGAATAGACAAATTGAAATGGAGCATTCATGGTTTCTTCAAAAAGCACTCCCAATTTTACACTGTTTAATTATGAATTCAATTCCCTCTGAAAACCTATATTTTCAAAGACAAACATAAATAAATACATACTAGTAAGGAAAAAATAAAGACTGATAGATGATCAATGTAGTGAAGATAAAATTTATAAAAGCCATTTGCTAGGTTGAAGGGGAGTTATGTGTAGCACAACAACCAAAGAGGTAATTTGCAATCCAATTGAAAGAAGTCTCCAGCTACTTGCAATACCAGAGAGAATGTCTCATTTCATTTTAATATGTATAGCGTAACATAAAGGAAGTAAAGCAAAAGGAGGTAGAGTTGCAATATATATTAAAGACATACACACCTCCAGGCTGGTCAAATAGCATGATGTACAGGAGACACTCTATGTGCTGTTACCATTGACAGGACCCTTATTCAAATCATAGCTAGCTACAGGGCCCCAACGTCGACTCAAGATGCCCAGTCCACCTATCTGGACATCTTTGAATCTATCAAGATTCAACCCTTTCTCTGATCCTGGGCAGCTTTAACTATCCAACCATAGACTGGAAGAACTACTCATGCCAAAATACAAATGCCCAGAGATTCCTTGATTTTGTCAATGCAAATGCCTTGGACCAGCTGGTCAACACCCCACAAGAGATGATAATATCTTGGACTTGGTATTGACCAGCATGAGTAACCATTGCAGCATCCCTACAGTGTCATCCTCCTTGGTAATATCTGACCACAAAGCGGTCACTTTTGAAGTCATCATCTCCCCCCAACCCCCCCCCCCCCGTTTGGGCCAAACAAAAAAACTTCTCCAAAGCTGATTACAACTCCCTGAAGGAAGGCATAAATAGCTTGACAACCCCTTTCCACTCCCTAGGAACTGGCACATATGTCCAAACCTACAGCAAAGTAATATATAGCTGAATGGAATCAGGAATACCAGATGGACAAAATCATCCTTCTCAAGGAAGAGTAAACCTGCCTGGTGGACATCTGCAATAAATAAACTATAAAATAAAAGGAAAAAATTACTGTTCAGGACCAAGAAGGAGCAAGTGCCTAATTGGAATCAGTCTCTCCTTAGCCTGAACAAGCAAATAAGAGCACTAGCGAAATCCTCCAAAGCAAATTTTGAGTCCAAACTGGCCACATCTACTGAAGACAATCATAAGGTCTTCTTCACATATGTCCACAGTCTCAAAGGAAGCATTCAGATCTGTTCAGAACTGATGATCACAAACACCACATTCACAAATGCCGTAGATACAGCCATCCTGCTGACAGACAGGTTCAGTGAAAACTTCACCCCTCTGTTCCCCCATCAGTAAATCAGAACATCACCAGCACCTACTCCCCTCCCCTTATCTCTAGGGAGAAAGTCATCACTGCCCAATCAAAGGAAAAAAAAATACAGCCTCCATGGGACCTAATAACATTCCAGGCTGCATCCTACATGGACTCAGGCAGAAACTTGCAACACCATTAGGCACCCTATTCAACAAAAGCCTGAGTACTGGCTTTGTTCCAGCCAAGTGGAGGACAGCCTCTGATATCCCTTTGCATAAAGGTGGAGTGTCCACTGATCCAGGAAATTATAGTCCCATCAGCCTAACTATCCTGATCTGCAAGGCCTTGGAATGGATTAACATGGACCTCATTAATATGGACACCAGCAACCTCCAAACACTCAATCCCACACAGTTTGGTTTTGCCAAGGGGAGGTCATTTCTGTTAAATATGGTCAACTTCTTTGAGACAGTCAGCAAAGCTATGGGTGAGTGGAAGATAGTGCACATCGCCTACCATGACCTGGCCAAAGCCTTCAATACTATTCCCTACTCGAGTATAATAAATAAACTCTCTCAACTAGGCATCAATCTATATGTTACCAGATGGTTAGAAAACTGGTTCACTGATAGAACCCACCTAGTCAAAACAGGGGAAGCCACCTCAAGCAGTAGACCTGTAACAAGCGGTGTACCCCAGGGATCAGTCTTGGGGCCTCTGTTGTTTGGGATATATTTTTCTGAGCTGCAGGCCAAAACCAGTGGGCTATGGCTGACCAGGTTTGCAGATGACTCCAAGCTGGGCACTGTCATCAATTCCCCTATTAATAACAAGGTCCTAAGCATGCACTCAGTCGTGAGAGACGTGGGCACCAAGGTTGATAGCAAACTGACTTTTGACCATCGTATTACCTCCGTTGTATGGAAAGCTTTTTACATGGCCCACCTCATTAGCAAGGGTATCTCATCCAGGCACAAGGAGGTCATAACATCCCTGTATTCTTCCCTTATAGGACCCATTATTGAGTGCAATGCCCCTTTTGGCATGTACCTCACAAAGCACATGCAGCAGCCATAGCGATCACAGAGGTTCCTCACGAGGAGAATCCAGGGCCTCAAACATCCACCCTACACAGATAGGCTAAAAGACCTATCCCTCTACTGAGCCTCATACAGAATCCTTAGAGGTGACCTCTGTCTGGTATACAAAGCAATCTTAAACCCTGCCTTGATGGGACTGCTGCATATCTGCAAGTCTAGTTTCACTCAAGTAATCCACACAAGCAACCTCAACCTGGTCTGTGATATCACAAGGACTTGTTAGCAGGTCAGATTTGTATTCCAGAGACTTCCCCTTCTGTGGAATACACTCCCTCTCCATGTAAAGCAGAGTACCTCATTAACCCTTTTTTAAGCACAACCAGGATACAGAGATGGGGAATAGAAAATACACCTTTGGGATTCCACCTGTGTCCCTGCTGCACAGGGGCATTGGGTGCTGACTAGTCAGAACATGGTCCAAATTTTTGGCTTGGCTTGTAAGGGCCTCAGGGCCATAACCTATCAACCTCCTATGATCCTATTAAAATATCCCCACTGATTCAGACAGGCAGTTTGCATGAACCAGGAAGGTGCATATTTACACTACAGTTATCACAGTTGGTTCCTGCATAGAAGAGAGGTTAGTAAATGGAACACAACCAGAGAGAGGCTATATATACATGACAGTGGAAACTAAGATGAAAATATCAGTGGCATGGAAATTGCTACTTTGTCTACTAATATATATATGAATAAAACATTGTTGGGATATGACTCCACTTGCAGCAGCTACTCCATATAGCATTAGTTCACAGATCTACTAGAATTCTCCACTAAATCGAGAGATGATAAAATCAGCAAGAAAAGGAGAGTAGTATTGCTGGAAATGAATTCATCCTTAAGTCTTGGTAAATACCTTCACACGGTGGATCCTGTTTTCATAAAATCTCAGCAAGAAAGCACTGATTTTATAGACTGCATTTTATATAGCATATATCATGGACAGAAGTAGGTAAAAAAATAAAAAGACAGCTGGGTCACAAATCCTAGGATAAAAGAGTGCTCAATCTTGGTATTTGCACTGGTCCCAGGACTGGAAAAAATGACAGTGTAGAATCCTCACAACGTGGAAACATTCCTATAATGAGGTTAGGCCAGGCTCAGGGGCAGGATGGCCCTCCAGTTGCAGAAAGAAGTAATAGTCCACCAAAAAAAAACACAAAAGCTGACAGGCTAAAATAGAGTCATAGAGATGGCAGAGTAGACTATTGAGGTTAAGGAAGAAATTATGCATTGTTAGCATTATGCAAGATGCCCAGAATTTATAGACAGAAGGTATTCAAACAGATTAAGAAAAAAATTATAGGAAAGAAAATTACTTGCACAAGAAAAACTGTCAGCAGTTTCAAATGCAAATGTGTGTTCATTAATACAACAGAATCATGAAAAACATTATATAAACAAAGAAACTTTGGGCCTCTTGGAAAAAGAACAACACAGGACGTGTGAAAATATACAGTACAAAACCTGCACATTTTTATTTATTTATTTATTTCAGTTTGATGACCGGGGAGGCCCACTGGGCACAGGGAGCCCATTTTCAGTGGAGGCCAGGGGAGAAAAGCTCCGCATTGTATAGTGATTATACATAGTTATTCACAAAATATCTGCATGACATAGTGATTATACACAATTATTCACATAAAAATGTGCATTACATATAAATTATACACAGTTATTCACATAAAAATCAAATTAAGTGATGTGAAAATATATATGCAGTTATACCCAGTTGTACACATAAAAAGCCAAATTAGATGAAGAAGAGTACAATTAAATAAAATTATGTTACACAATGTGTTCACAGTTACAGTCAAAGTAAAGAGAAACACAAATCAAGCATGATTAAGAGTCAGAGGACATCATAAGTTATATGGTTTCAGAGTGTCGAGTATTTATGAAGGTATGATATAGAGTAGGAACAGGGGATTTATAGAAGAAGTTGAGGGTACAGAAAGTAATTTTAAGGTAAAGAACAGGAGTAAGTCATTGCAGATTATATTTTTAGCTAAAGAAGTTAGCAGAGGACTGGGAGTATGATCACAGGTTAGCAAAGGACTGGGAGTATGATCACAGGTTAGCAGAGGACTGGGAGTATGATCACAGGTTAGCAGAGGACTGGGAGTATGATCACAGGTTAGCTGAGGACTGGGAGTATGATCACAGGTTAGCAGAGGACTGGGAGTATGATCACAGGTTAGCAGAGGACTGAGAGTATGATCACAGGTTAACTGAGGACTGGGAGTATGATCACAGGTTAGCTGAGGACTGGGAGTATGATCACAGGTTAGCAGAGGACTGGGAGTATGATCACAGGTTAGCAGAGGACTAGGAGTATGATCACAGGTTAGCTGAGGACTGGGAGTATGATCACAGGTTAGCAGAGGACTGGGAGTATGATCACAGGTTAGCTGAGGACTGGGAGTATGATCACAGGTTAGCAGAGGACTGGGAGTATGATCACAGGTTAGCAGAGGACTGGGAGTATGATCACAGGTTAGCTGAGGACTGGGAGTATGATCACAGGTTAGCAGAGGACTGGGAGTATGATCACAGGTTAGCAGAGGACTGGGAGTATGATCACAGGTTAGCAGAGCACTGGGAGTATGATCACAGGTTACCAGAGCACTGGGAGTATGATCACAGGTTAGCAGAGGACTGGGAGTATGATCACAGGTTAGCAGAGGACTGGGAGTACGATCACAGGTTAGCAGAGGACTGGGAGTACGATCACAGGTTAGCAGAGGACTGGGAGTATGATCACAGGTTAGCAGAGCACTGGGAGTATGATCACAGGTTAGCTGAGGACTGGGAGTATGATCACAGGTTAGCTGAGGACTGGGAGTATGATCACAGGTTAGCAGAGGACTGGGAGTATGATCACAGGTTAGTAGAGGACTGGGAGTATGACCACAGGTTAGCAGAGCACTGGGAGTATGATCACAGGTTTCACGAAGTGGAAAACCAAGTAAACTGTTGAAAAACACACAAGTGGCAAAATGCTGACAAGAGAAAACACCTCCAAAACACGATATCTGCACCAACAGCAAACGAAACTAAGTTTATTAAAAATGAGCGCTTTCGGTAGAGATCACAGGTTAGCTGAGGACTGGGAGTATGATCACAGGTTAGCTGAGGACTGGGAGTACGATCACAGGTTAGCAGAGGACTGGGAGTATGATCACAGGTTAGCAGAGGACTGGGAGTACGATCACAGGTTAGCAGAGGACTGGGAGTACGATCACAGGTTAGCAGAGGACTGGGAACAATCACAGGTTAGCAGAGGACTGGGAGTACGATCACAGGTTTGCAGAGGACTGGGAGTATGATCACAGGTTAGCAGAGGACTGGGAGTATGATCACAGGTTAGCAGAGGACTGGGAGTACGATCACAGGTTAACAGAGGACTGGGAGTACGATCACAGGTTAGCTGAGGACTGGGAGTACGATCACAAGTTAGCTGAGGACTGGGAGTACGATCACAGGTTAGCAGAGGACTGGAAGTACGATCACAGGTTAGCTGAGGACTGGGAGTATGATCACAGGTTAGATGAGGACTGGGAGTATGATCACAGGTTAGATGAGGACTGGGAGTATGATCACAGGTTAGCAGAGGACTGGGAGTATGATCACAGGTTAGCTGAGGACTGGGAGTATGATCACAGGTTAGATGAGGACTGGGAGTATGATCACAGGTTAGCTGAGGAGTGGGAGTATGATTACAGGTTAGCTGAGCACTGGGAGTATGATCACAGGTTAGCAGAGGACTGGGAGTATGATCACAGGTTAGCAGAGGACTGGGAGTATGATCACAGGTTAGCTGAGCACTGGTAGTATGATCACAGGTTAGCAGATGACTGGGAGTATGATCACAGGTTAGGAGGTATTTGAAGTGTAAGGAGGAAAAGGCAACTGGGAAAGAAGGGGAAAGAGAAGTGAAAGAGAGCTGAGGTGGTAGAGGTAGAAGAGGGTTGAGCAGGTGATTACTGTTACTGTTAGGTTAGGTTTAGGCTCAGAGTTAGAGAAAGGTTTATGGAGAGAGTGAGGCATGAGGCTATGTGGGGAGAGAGCAGTTGCATTTCCATTTGGAAGAAAGGTAGGAGTGTAGAAGAGTTTTGAAGGTATCAAAGCTTTCGCAAGTCCTTAGGGAGGATGGCAAGGAATTCCAATTTTTAGCTAAAGAAATGGATAGCAGATACTGCCCAGCAGGTCAATTGGGTTTACGGACAGTGATTAGGTTTTGGTGGGATTATCTTAGAGATCTTGGAGGGGAGTATGGTTGGAGGATATTGGACAGGGCTGGGCACTTAGTAGGTCGGAAAATTAGTTTATGGGTTGTAGCAATTTGGAGATAATTTAGATGGTTGGGGAGTTCAAGTTTAACAAATGAAGGGCAGTACAGTGATGGGAGGAGAATTTGGCTTTGGTGGCAAATTTAGAAATTTTATTATAGCACATTTCAAGTTTGGAGGAAAGAGATGCAGATAAGTTAGACAGGAGAGGAGCACCATATAAAAGTGAGGGAAGCAGATAGATAGTGGCAAGGGTTTGTCTAGTCGGAGGGGAAAGGAAGTGGATGTTTCTGTATAGCAGACCAAGTTTAATATGAGTTTTTTTAATGTTTTGCTGGATGTGGGTGTCAAATTTTAGGTGTTCATCAACAGTTACCCGAAAAAGTTTAGCATAGTGAGAGACCTCTAAGGCAGTGTTGTTGTGACTTACAATTTTGAAAGAAAGTTTATCAAGAGGGGAGGCTTTTAATGGAGAGAATAACAGAATTTTGGATTTGTTGGCATTTAGTGAGAGGTGGTTTTGGAGCATCCATTGTTCAGTGGAGGAGAAGGCAGTTTGGGTTATTATTTGTAGCTGAGAGAGGGTGGGGGCACAGCAGATTAAAGTGGAATTGTCAGCATATCGTACAATTTTGGTATTGGGTATGGCTTTGTGGAAGTCATTAATGAAGATGTTGAACAGCAGTGGACCAAGTATAGATCCCTGAGGTACCCCGGTGGGGGTTGAAAGGAAGGTGGAGGTGCTCTTCCACAATTTCACAGCTTCAGACCTACCAGAGAGGTAGCTTGAGAACCAAGATAAAGAATTATTGGAGAGATGGAGGTTAGACAGGTGGTTTAAGAGGTGGATGTGGGAAATGGTATCAAATACTTTGGACAAGTCTAGTAGAACTGTAGAGACAATGTTACCAGAGTCACAGGCTAAATTTATTGTGTCTAAGAATGAGAGCAGGGCAGTGGTAGTGCTATTGCCAGGTCGGAATCCATGTTGGGTTGGAGTAATTAGTTGATGTAAGGCTAGGTATGGCATAAGCTGTAGGTGGATACATTTCTTTAGGATTTTAGAGATAGGGGAGAGGATAGCTATAGGGCAGAAATTAGAGATGCTGTTGTTTTTGCCTCCCTTATGGAGAGGTAGGATAAAGGCAGCATGCCATAGTTTGGGCACATAACATTCCTGTATGGATCTGTTGATCAAGATGCTGACAGGAAGAGCAATACTGTCTGAGGCTATTTTTAGGAACGAAGAAGGAATATTGTCAGGGACATTGGTGCAAGGTTTTAATTCAGAGAGTAATCTTTTTATGAGGGAGGTAGAGATGGGTGTAAGTTCAAATATAGGTGGGGGATTGGAGGCAGAGAGTTGTGTAGAAGGTGTGGAAGATTGGATGGGTTGGGAGGGTGGGTTGTTGTTAGGGAAGGTTTTGGTCAGGTCAGCGATGGAATTGGTAAAGAAGGAGTTGAATAGGGAGGCTATTTCAGAGTCAGATTTGTTTGGGTCTGGGCAGGGGTTATTTTTGGTACCTGGTTTGAGAAGAGAATTGATTGAGTTCCAGAAATCTTTGGGGTTGTTAGATTGGTTGGACTGAAGTTTAATATAGTAGGACTTTTTATCTCTAATGATATGTTTTTTAACAAGGTTACACAGTTGTTTATATCTAAGGAGAGTTTCTGGCAGCTTATTTTGGTGGTAGGTTTTCCAAGATTTGTCCCTTTGCAGCATTAGTTTTTTGGTGTCTTTGGTTAGCCAAGGGGTGTACTTAATTTTGACCCTCCTTGTTCTTAGAGGCGCTAGGGAGTTGAGGATGCTTAAGAAGGTTGAAGAATTCTACAGCATTGTCTAGTGGCAATGTTTTTAGTGGGATCCAGTTTGTTTGTTTTAGGGTGTCCAAGAAGGTTTTGGGGTTGAAGTGTATGAGGTTACGAGTGTGGGTATATTGGTGTAGGTGAGGAGAGGAGTGAGTAGCTCTGTGGATGAAAGATGGCAAGTGGTCACCTATAGGGTCATGAGTAGTGCCAGAGTCTATTACTTTGTTGGGGTTGGTTACTAGGATCCAGTCTAGAGTTGTACCTGGAGGGTTGGTTTTGTTAGGTCTAGTGATAGTGTTAGTTAGTTGGGTAAAGTTGAATAGATTGATGAATATAGTGGGATTTGGGCTGTTGATTTTATTCCAGTCAATATTTACATCTCCAAGTGTGAAGGTTTCAAGTTTAATATTGGTAGAGGTCCAGAGGAGGATTTCTTCAAGGGTGGAGATGTTATTACCCGGGGGGATATAGAGGGCAATTACACATATGCTTTTATGGTTATTTAGTTTTAGAAGGCCTATGACTAGTTCACCATTGTTGAATGGAGGGATAGGATTAGGGTAGGGAGATATAGACAGCATGTTAGAGTAGATTAAGGCTACCTCGCCCCCTTTTCTTTTTAAGCGGTCATGTCTCAGGGCTTGGAACCCGGGAGGTAGGGTTTCAGAATCACAAATGTGGGGTTTTAGCCAAGTTTCTGAGATGGCTATAATATTGGGTAGGTTATGGTTGAGCCAGGCATGGAATTGGGTTACTTTGTTATTTAGGCTTTGTGTATTCAAGGTGAAGAATTTGAGGTGTTTGTGGCTAGTGTTATTGCTAGCAACAGTAGGGAATGGAGAAGCAGAAGAATTTGGTCCTGGGTTTGGATGTATGTCCCCTGCTAAGCAGAGGAAGTTGAGGAAGGGTAGTGACATTTTAGAGCTGTTTTTTAATAGTTGTGGATGGTAGGGAATTAGTTTATGTTTGTGGTATGTAGGTTGGTGGAGGACAAGCTTTAATGTGAAGTAGTGGAGGAGGTTGGGTTGGAATAGGGAGGTGGATATGCTGTATAAATGTTTTATAGTTGGATGAGGAGGAGTGGGAGTATGGGGCTGAATTGGTAGTAGGGGTGAAGAAGGTTAGAATGGTAGGAGGTAGCATGATATAAGGGGAGTAAGAATAGAAAGAAGATAAGTGGGGTTTGAACTGTTTGAGTTATAAGATATGTCATGGTTGTGGTGAGGATGAGAATTAGAGGGAGGAATTAGTGGGACAGATAGGAGAGTATTAGATGAGGTGGACAATGAGTGTATGTGGAGTTTCATTAGGGTAGGAGAGGTTGTGATTGGGAGTTGGAGTACAAGAGGGAGGGGCAGAGAGTGGAGGAGATTGGTTGGTTGAGTTATGATAGTAGAAAATAATTGGTGAGTGAGAAGGGGAGGGGATTGGTTAGGTATAAATGTAGGAGTAGTCGGGACGGGTGATAATTGGGGGCAAGGTAAGGGAGCGTATTAAGCCCATAGGGTGAATGGAGTGGAAAGAGCCAAAGGTAAGAGTCAGGATAGGAACAATCAGTAAAATAGGCAGTAAGCTTGGGGTAGTGTAGGCACAGATGGAGTAGAGAAAAACTACAGGGATATTAAGTAGAAGAAGCAGAAAACACTCTTAAAGGAGTAAAAGAGGTAAGCAGATATTGGGAAACTACACTAGAAAGGATAGGAGGTGCTACACCAGGGCAAGAAATGAAGATTAGGTAAAGGCTGCCATCTAGTGGCCAGCCGCGGTAAAATGACTCAGGGCAGCGGTGAATCCCGGGCGGGGAAGAGCTAAAAGAGGAGCTTAAACCTCAGGGAGAAAGGCAGAAAAGAGCTGAAAGAGGAGCTTAAAACTCGGAGAGAAAGGCAGAAAAGAGGGCCAGATTGTAATACAAAGTGTGTGGTGGAGTGGGGTCGGGGTAGGCAGCTGCAACACCAGGTATAGAGCAATTCTTAACCACTTAGCAGGGGTGTGGAAATGGCAAAACAGCTATTAACACATACTTTCAATAGCCCTTTAGTTTGTGGAGATAGTTTAGGGAGTGGGTAGAACAGGTCCTTTACTGTAAAAGGTGCCGGTTTTCTTTCCACGACCAGTAGGGTGAATTCAAAGTTCAACAATGGGCAGAAGTTAGGGAGGTTAAAGGAGACGTTGTAGAAAGGAGAGTAATGAAATACAAAGCAAGGACAGAAACCAATAACTATAGTATTGTAATCACAGTCTCAACACAGCTTTCCACATTTATATGCAAAATAAAACATAAAAAAAACAGTAATCAATACTGGAATGAGAATAAGCAGCACATCTAACAGGAACTACGTACAAATGCAGTGTAGGTAATATAGAAATGCAACAAAAGTATTAACAACGCAGCACATCTAACAGGAACTATGTACAAATGCAGTGTAGGTAATATAGAAATGCAACAAAAGTATTAACAACGCAGTTCAAATGCTAAAGGAAACCAATGTGAACTGCTACGCAGAGATGAATGTAGCTACTAAGGTATAAATTGTAAACCACATGAGTAGGCCACCATCAATATAAAAGTAGCGCTCAGGCTAGGGAGCATCTAAGCATTTTACCTCAACACACTAACTAAGGGGAGCCAGGGTCATGATAACACCATATCAACTGTTAGGATAGTAATACAATTAACAGGTAAGCCCAATGAAAATCTTTAGTCTAGTCGCTGGCCGGAAGCAGGACTATTGCAAGATTGCAACAGAGGTTTATGCAATATAAACCTTATTTATATAGTAAGACCATGAGCACAAGCCAATTGCCCTTTATAGTTATGGTTTTTCATTCTATCTTTGCAGAGTAGAAATTTGTTCGGATAGACATCCAAAATCCAGGACACCTAGACAAGTTAGCTACAATATAGCCGAAAAGGGCATAGGGTATTCACTGGCACTAGTTTGTTTTATGTTGCCTCTAGCATTAATTGTAGCCTATGAGGTGTAAGACTAAATACACATACAAACAGAGTTTGTGGGGAAAAATAATTAACGCTCACTCCGCACTAGTTTAAAGGAGAGAGTTGTATGTTGTAACACTGCGGCTTACAATAGGCAGGGAATACATAATTAATGCTCACTCCGCACTAGTTTAAAGTTTGTTATATGTTGTCTTTAGCCTTTATTGTAGCCTTTAGCCTTTATTGTAGCCTATGAGGGGTAAGACTAGATACAGATACAAACAGAGTTTGAGAGGAAAAATAATTAACGCTCACTCCACACTAGTTTAAAGGAGAGAGTCATATGCCATAACACTCTGGCTTAGAATAGGCAGGGAATAAACACTTTTCCAAGTAAACCCAAGAATAGGCACAATGATGTAATGCCCAAAGAAATGCTTACACTAACAGTCTAGCAGTTTCCAGGTTTGCCAAGCTGAAAAAAAACATACCGCTTGATGAAAATCAGCGCTAAGCAAGAGCCTAGCCATTTAAAGCTGGTATCATCAGCAGTGCCACTGCATAGAAACACCACTAGGGCTATGGATGGAACTAGGCAGGAGCCTAAGCTATAGACACTGATAAGTTTAGTTTGTTAAAGTTGGCATTGGCGGGAAAGGCAAAAAAAGTACTTAGAAAGGTAAGTACGCCACAATATTCAATAAGAGTCTGCACTAGTTTAGTAGATGCAGGTCAAAGTAACAACTGATAGGAAACAGCAGTTTACACACTATAAAGCCAGTATCTACAGAGTCAGTTCCATAGTAGTAGCATGAACACTATATTAACTTGCAAGTAGTGTATTATAACTCTGAACACATTATACGGCAAATCACATGAATAGTTAGAAATATCAAATTCCAAAATACATAGCAAGATAGCTGAGGTGCACTAATGACCTAGTAGAATTTAGAAACAAGAACGCAGTTAGTTGCAATATCATACCTTCCTGGTGGTAAGGATGCTAAGAGCAGGGACGTGCAGCCGCCAAGGATGTAAGAAGGGACTAAAGATGGCGCCCCATGTAACCGGGTGATTTTGATACCTCTGGGGCAGATGTAGGTGCAGGAGAGGATGGGCTTTGTTGTAGGTAAATGCAGGTACTGCCTGGATGTGCAGCCCTATACCTAGAGATATTGGTGGGATGAAATTGCAAGTGCTATCAGAGCTAGATGTTGTTCATAAGGAGGAAGTAAAAGTATGGAGGCAAGAAAAAAAAAGAAACAATGCAATCATATGGATCAGTAGGGCACAGGTAAGGAGAAGGGTACAAAAGAAAAAGGAGAGGGAGAGAGAGTAAGGGAAGGTGTACTAGGCAAAGGAGAGCCAAAGGTAAGAGTCAGGATAGGAACAATCGTAAGCTTGGGGTAGAATAGGCACAGAGGGAGTAGAGAAAAACCACAGGGATGTTAAGTAGAAGAAGCAGAAAACACTCTTATAGGAGTAAAAGAGGTAAGTAGATATCGGGAAACTACACTAGAAAGGATAGGAGGTGCTACACCAGGGCAAGAAATGAAGATTAGGTAAAGGCTGCCATCTAGTGGCCAGCCACAGTGAAATGACTCAGGGCAGCGGTGGATCCCGGGCGGGTAAGAGCTGAAAGAGGAGCTTAAAAGTCATCAAGAAAGACAGAAAAGAGCTAAAAGAGGAACTTAAATCTCAGGGAGAAAGGCAGAAAAGGGAGACAGATTGTAATACAGAGTGTGTGGTGGGGTAGTCAGCTGCAACACCAGGTATAGAGCAATTCCTAACCACCTAGCAGTAAAAAATAAACGTGGACATGGGAAAGTAAAAGAGATCTGATATGGTGCAACATATATTCAAAGAAGAAAGTCAAACTAATCGATGCAAAACAAGGAACTCCAAAGGGATTTGAAGAGAAATACAGGCAGATGCACCCAGATATGAAAAATTTCACCATACAAAAATAAGATCACAAAGGGGGAATGTAGAACAGAAAATTAGTAAAGTAAAAGCAAACAAATAGATGCTGAAGTTATGGAATACATATGAAGTGAAGGATTTAGTGTAGAAAATCTAACACCTGTTATGTCACAGCATGATGGAACAATGAGTCACCAAAATAAGGAGAATCAGGTGGAGTGGGAAACAACTAAATAAAAAAATGTGGACATGGGAAAGAAAAACACTGGGATTTAATAAACTCCATATGGCCACAGTTGCCCCCATTAATGATGGCATGCTGCTGAGGGAAAGCATAGGAACAGGGTTATTGAATCAGTGTAGGGAGAAGTGTAGATACTACTCATGGTTGTGGATGGTCTGTACTGCTCACTGCTACTGCGGAAACACTGTGAATTGGGTCAAATGTGTAATATTTTATTTTAATTATTTTTTTTCCTGTTTTTTGTATGCTTGCATGGCATGGAGTGCAGCAATGCCAAGCTGTGCTCACATATAGACAGCTGACATCTGCCAGACATCTAAAAATAGAAAATGGATGTCATTAATTATCATAATTACATATTTTTATTTAAATATTTTTGTATGTTTTCTGTTTTATTTTTTTAATTGCTGTTTGTGCGGAGTGCAGCAGAGCTGAGTGGCGCTCATACATACATAGCCAACAGTTGCTAGACATCTAAAATTTAAACCAGATGTAATTATTTATGTCTGGGTCTATTTAAGTGTGTTTGTCTGGCGCACCATGGTGCTTAGCAATACTAACAGGTAGCCCAGTAGTATATGTGAAGGTATACTAATTTTCATAATATCCAAGTAGCTAAATGGGTAGAGATACAGCCTAATGTTTAGTAGGTTTTGGGTTCAAGTCTGTAGCAGTGATAAGATGTCTATAATTTAATTTATTATATATGTTTAATGTTAAAAAACAAATTTGTGAAATATGGCACTGCTGTGCTGGGCTAAGCACTGCTTAAACATGCTAATGGCTACTTTTGTTTCTGCAGTGCTAAGTTGAGCTAAACTCCCAGTTGTACGAATATTTACACTGCTTAGCTGCACTTAGCTGGTTTGCACGCTGCTGAGCAACGTGATGCTTTTTTGAATGTTGCTCAGCAACATTTAAGGGCAGGAAAATAGCCTGTATTAGGAAAAATGGGTAGGAATTCTGCAACAATCTTTGGAGTCTGATCAACTGGTGATATGGCAGGTGGTGCTGGTGAAGGGGTGCACATTTGGGTGCAGAGATGGGGTGTTCAGGAGTCTAGGGTCTTTGTTGGGGTCCTGGTAAAAAATCATGAACCCAGGCTACTGCAGGGCAGTTTCCAGGGCTCAGAGTGTAACGGAGAGGCCTGGGACCAGTTGGCCAAGGAACTCACCAGTGTTACTCGTACCCCCTTCACAGGTGAGCAGTGTTGTCACTATTATGATGACCTGAAGAGGAGAAAGAAGGGAACCTTGGACACCTGGATCCAAGAAGCTAGAGCTGGGAATGCCCCACAAATATGTAAGTATGTTTTCTTCTGTTTTACCATTATGCAAGCTGAATGTCTGCAAAACTGGTAAGCATAATGATGTGCTTCTCTCCCACCAGCTGCAGCTGAGAGGGCTCCAAATGTCGAGTCCTATGCCGGGCACCTGGCCAGGTTGCACTGTGAGTGTGGTATGTATGGATTTATTATGCTAACTATAGTGCAATAAGCAAGAAAGAGTAAAGCATTTATACACACCAAAACTGTAGTGCAATAAATGGACAAGTAGAACTGTAGTGTAATAAAGGGGCAAGTAGAGTTGTAGTGCAATAAATGAACAATAGCAACTGTATTGCAATAAACAATAAAAATAACAATAACAATAAGCAAAATGGTATACAGCAGGATTGTGTTGTCATAACCATTGCAGTAGAGCTGTATGCATTACTTCTCTATGGTAAGGTTGCTGCAGTCAAGTGTAACACCGTAATAGCTGTAGAATACAATACTAATGGCCTGCAAACTTTATTGTTTAACTCATAGTATGGTACAAGGCTGTCTCCAGGCCAGTATCAGTCACATAATGCTATCTGTTCCTCCCACTTCAGGTAATAAAGGTATATGGGAGAGGTAGCCCAGTCTATGGGCAGATGTTGTGTGGACTTTACAAACATTTATCAGCAATACCAATAAAATGTTAAGCAGCATTGTTAATTCCTACAGAAATCTGTTTTAATAAATGCATTATGGCCTCATTCCATGCGTGTGTGTTCTACTGTCAATGCAGTCCAGTATACCACTGTAATAGATCTGGAATGCAAAATTAATTCAGTCATATAATGCTGTCTTTTTCTCCCACTCCAGGAACAAAAGGTATATGGGTGAGGTAGCCTATGTTATGAACAGATATGATTGTGGTTACATTTCACAGACACTTATCAGCAATACCTATAAAGTGTTAAGCAGCATTGTGGAGTCTTAAAGAGATTTGTTTCAGTAAATGCAGTATGGCTGTATGCCATGCATGTGTGTTCTATTGTCACTGCAGTAAAGTATAGCACTGTAATAGTTATAGAATGCAAAATGGATTCAGTCACATAATGCTCTTTTTTTCTCCCACTCCAGGAACAAATAGTATATCATATATGGTTGAGGTAATCCATGTTATGAGCAGGTATTATTGTGCTAATTTTTCACAGACAGTTATTGGCAATACCAATAAAGTTACATTTTTTGCGGATGTCCTCTGCAGTCACAGCTATTGGGTTCTATTCCCATGACTGCCAACTAAGGCATAACTGATGTCTAGTTTATGTACTGTACATAAACTTGCCTCTCAATTGTCACAGTTTCACATAATGTAATTAAAACTGCCTAATCCATCTGTTACAGCATTACCAGAAAGATGATTACCTGGAATGCAATGTCTTACCAAGTCTGCTTACAGAACACCTTGGTAGTTATAGAAGTCCGCATTATGTGAAACTGTTCTGTGTAGTTGTGTACCTCCATTTCTTACTGCTTGGCCTATACTGACCCATGCTAACAGCTTGAGAGGTATGTACGTACTACATCAGCTATAGGAAAATTGTAGTCACTTTACTCAGAACTGACATTACATGCCTGTAGAGCATTTAGTATCAGTGTTTTTAGGGATATAGTCTTCATTGTCAGTAATGGATTCCCTCTCTCTCTCTCTCCCCACCCCTTATCTTCATTTATTTATTAGTGTTATTTATTATTATGATTTCATATTAACATATGTTAAACTGTAATGAAATGTTCTTATGTGTTATGATTCACTACTAACATACTTTGTTAAACTATTTTGTTGCTCTTATTGTTTACTTCTTACTGGCATGCTCTTACCATACTGACCATTATGCTATTTACTGTTGTGTTTCACATAATATACATTGATATGCATTTGGATGAATTAAAATGATGTACCATTCTGATAATACTAACAATGGCTTGGTTATTACTAACCTTAACTTATTGGTATACCTCATTTACTACAGCACGTCAAGGTAGGCTGGTTCCGGCTTATCCTCCTACCTTGCCTCAACTGGCTGTGGCACAAGGTCCCAGCATGTCTGGGACCCAGACTGGTGGTGCCCCCTCTGCTGCCTCTGCACTACCAGTGGCATCGGGTAGTACAGCCCCATGGGATGGGGCCCGGCCCCCCCTCTAGGAGTGGTGGTGGAGGGGGTGTTGTCACCCAGGATGAGTTGCCAGTCTTGGTGCGCAGGATAGTCTACCATGGGCTTGACCACCACCTATGCAATATTTAGAGCATGTTGGCTGAAGTGATGGGGCAGCCTCACCCTAGTGCCCAGCCTCCAGCACTGTCACCTTTGGGGCAGTAAAGAAGCAGTGTCAACAGTTCCATGGGTGGGGGATGTGAGTCATGCTCTACTTTCTGAAGGCTCATGGGACTTGGTTTCCACAACATCCTCCCTATCCAAGGTGTTCACCCTCACATGTGTCACACACTGCCCCTGTCTGCTGTCTTGTCTGTCTGCAAATGCATTCTCACCTACCAAACTTACCTACCCCACACATACCTATGTCCCTTCCCCAACATTCCACTCTCACCTTAAATAAAAAAATGGGCACCTGTCCCAAAAAAGAAATCATCCCATACATAGCTCTCCATTTTGTACGTGTCCATTGGACACACTAATTTAGTGCAATTGACTTAACAACACAATTATGTTGTCTTCACCCCTCTCTCTGGGGTTGAGAGTTCAAAGTCATGTACAAATTCTGTCAAAGTGCACAGTTGTTGCTATACAAGAAATTGATAGCTATGGTTCTTTCCTACAATCTTTCTGTACATCCCTACCTGCCTTTCACTATGTTTTTCCCCCTGCTTGCACCCCATTTCACCACTTTCCTATCTCCCCATTTTTCTTTTCTTTATATTTTTTAGCATGTTGCTGCACTGTGCACCACATCACACAGCTTTGCTAACCTCAGCTAAATAGAACTATATTGGCTATATGTGTTTTTAAACTTGTAATACACACTTACAAAATTAACACCTGTCCCATATTTTGAACCCAAGACCATCACACCTGAGGACCACTGTATTAACCTGCCATACCACACAACACTTACGTAAAACAGGTGGTTTAAAAAACATAGTAATTGACAGTTACAGTCATTAAGCATGTTTCAGCAGAGCTGCACACAGCAGCATGCCATGCAAACTTTATTAGTAAGTAATTACATTAAAAAGATGGGAGTATACCTTGGACTCTGGTGCAATAGTTCACCACTAGAAAGCCAAAGACATAATAATGGATGTAAGTGAGGCCTGTGATAGCAGGTAAATGTGCCCTTCAGCAGCAACATGTAGAAAGACACCTGCTAAGCATTAATGGCAAAATGAATGTTTAACTGGGACCCTGGTGCACACATACATCCATATAAAGCCATGTGCGTACTGATGGATGCAGAAAATATATGTCTCAACTTGTATGTGTGCACATATATCTTGCAAATACGCCTGCTCCAATAGTGACTCAGTAGCTCAGTCTGTTAAACACCTTGCAAACAGTACATTTTGCCACACATAGTCCTGGGTTCAAATCCAGTGGTGTTTAGAAGTGAATTTACAGTAATGTGAAGGCAGCAATTAATGACTGAGTCATACACTCTTTATCCACATAATGCATTCCAAATTACATGTCTGCTTTTCACTGATGGAAGTCACAGGCCTGCAGGTAGGAACACTCTTCACATATCCCTATAGCAGAACTATATTTGTACAAAGTATCACATCATGCATCAATATGCATTCACACAGAATGTTAATGCAGGTAATGCAAATGAGGGCCACTAATATCAGAGTGTACCACACAGCCCTCCCAAAGTCACTATTCAGATTATCACAGCTGCACAGCTAACAAATACTTTGGAAGTCCCTACTTGTAACAAGGCCTGCCCTCATACACGTTGCAAATTACTACCAGACTGTAACACATGGCCTGGCAGTTCCCCAAATGGTGGACATATTCTTATATTTACACACCATCTTACCAAAGGACACACCAAACATGTTCCCTACTACTCTGATAGTGATACCATTGCCTACCATGCTTATCTTAAACACATGCCTTATTTGGAGTGGAAAGGGTAGCCTCACTCTGGCTTTGCCTCTACAACAAGGCTAACACAGCTCCCACAGTTACTCCTACAGGTAGTTGTCTTTCAAAGTGTTCACACTCTCTATCTATGTCTATTATCTGCAGCAGCTGCAGCCTATAGCACACACATTCTATGGTAAGGTTTCTTCTACAGACCTACCCTCTGGTACAATATAGTCTCCTCACCCCAGTAATGTACAGCACATCATATCAGAAAGGGGCCCTTGTTGGGGTGACCTATGAATACACAGCAGTGATAAAGCAGCACAGGATGGCATGTCAGAAATATGTCTTCAGCAAGGTACCACACTATAAGTGCATGGCTCTATAGGATCATATGTGTACAACAGACTAACAAGGAAAATAGCAGCATTCAGCGTACTCATGCATCCCTAATCTGTGAACAGGTCTACTACCCTTGCTAAATGTCACCAGGATTTTGGGAACTCATGCATCTATAAGTTGTGGTGATGGAGACAACACATCTACAAATATCATATGTCCAGTAGAGACAGTTGCCCGACACCCATTATGATTGTTGTTTTCTGCATTCCATTGTATAACCAGCACATGCTATTTCACAGCAGATGTGTGCTTCACATGCACAGGGGGGCGGGCTGTTTCATGTATGGTGTACTGTCTGTGTTACATACCTGTTTCTCCAGCATGCACTATGTATACCACAGTAATGTTGTAGGCGTGTAGAACAGGTAAAACATGTGTTAGTCCTGGCATGGATATGCGGGAGGTATACAGTGGGATCTGACACCTCCTGCATTGAATCATACACATCCCCTCCAAAACATTTAGGAGATAGACTATACACATACAGTTGTGACATGAGCTCCATAGGACATGTTATCTATGCTGTGTATTATTGTACCACGGAACCTGAGTGGCTGATACAGTTGTATGATATGCCTGTCTAGTGATATAAGAAGGATGCCATTGCACACAATGATAGCTGTGGTGACTGCCACATTCAATATATCAGTGACAGTCTGGGGATTTACATCCCAAACCTGTCGGTGTAGGGTATAAACAGTGAATGCATTCATCACATCATACCGACCAGTGAGAGTCAAAGGCTACATTACTCTCTGTGTCCATAACTCCATGTCCTTAGAAATACTAGCACATCTCCTACCTTGCAGACAATACAAACATATATGTCAAGACAGCCATTTATTACCTCCTATGGGATGGCTGACATAGGGTGCCTGCACCTCCCCCTTCAGATGGCACAGGCATGTATCAGAGCTCTACACTCATGCATTATCTCAGCAGCATTACAGCAGCAGGAACTCAGCTGTACATGACAGGAGGGACAGAGGCTTGTCATGGCACAGCAAACCTGACTGGTGGACAACTGCCATAAGCAGACTGTATAATAACAGGTGGACAGTGCTGTGTTACAGTTGGGATGAGGGTGCCCCCCCTAACATGGAGGCACTACCTTCTCAGCTAAAAGAAGCACATAGTGTTGTGATGTTGTGTAGACTCGGTAAGTGACAAAAGTAGCCACCCACACAAAGTCGATCCACAACACAGTGTAGTTATATGTGTGACCTCAAAGGACAGGCCCAGATTGTCAGTGACAGTGCCACATTTGTTGGGTCTGGACTCATACCTAACATGTACACCCACACTAATTGCGTCAACTACACTCCCTTGTCCTTACCACATGTGATACATGATATTCCTGCAATCTGTCCTATAACTTCCAAATTTACAGAGCAGTTCATAACTGGCCTCTCATTGGAAGATACACAGCATCTATTGCACATGCTAACATTCCAGACTGCATCCCACATGTGATCTGACAAGGATTACTAACACCATTGGGACACCTTTCAATCATACCGACACTACCAGGCTGCACACCAGCTGAGTGGACAATGGCAACTGTTATACCCTTGCACAGAGGTGGTGCATCCACTGACTGACATAACTGTACACCTCTTTGTCTGAGCAACCATATCTGTATGACCATAGGGGTGATCATCATGGAGCTGATCACCACACATATATGTGCTCTTCACACAGTTGACTGTATACAGTTTGGATGTGTGATGGGAGCATGACTGTTACATGTGGTGGACATTTCCAAGGCAGTCACCATGGACCTAGGTGAGAGTGCATCAGGGCATACAAACCCCTAGACTCAGCCAAGCCATCTGACCATATCCCCTGCTCAGGCAGCATTTACAAAGCACCCAAATCCTTCATAAAATGTCTGTTGAAACAAACTCTGTTATTTTAGCAACTGTTTGTGTTTATGAACGCAGTATTTACCATATGCCCCTATTTGTGGACTCCCTCCCATTTTGTCAGCTTTGAAGAGATTTCTTGCACTAAGAGGTTGAGAGGTATGTTACATTGACATCTGTCCCTGTTTCTGCACTACTGCACATCACTCAAAATGTCCACAGCATTCTCCAGCTGTCTGTTGTACTTAATATGTCACTGAGGTTCATAATGTTGCACCACACACAGACTTACACGTCTGTGAAAACACCAGCATAATAATACCTCACATGCAAAAGATGTTCCTACGTCCAGATTAGAAGAATCAACACCATCATCCATGCTATCTTCACTAGTCCACTGAGCCACACAGGCTGCTAGACACAGTGGAGTCATTTATCACACAATCAACAGCATAAATATGTATGCTGTTATTCCTGCATTATGTGTCATCATCATCTTCTTTCGGCTTTTCCCGGTTAGGGGTCACCGCAGTGGATCACCTGTCTGCACATGATTGGCAGTGGAGTTTTACAGTGTTGAGTTGCCAGCCCAGCACCCAACCTTCCACAGAAGGCGCACACATGCACACACTCACTCCTAGGGCCAATTTAGAGTGTCCGATCCACCTACTGCATGTCTTTGGGATGTGGGAGGAAACCAAAGCACCTGGAGGAAACCCACACGACCACAGGGAGGACATGCAGGCTCCGCACAGAAGGCACCCCAGCCGAGAATTGAACTGGAAAACCTCTTGCTGTGAGGCAGCAATGCTAACCGCTGCACCACCGTGGCCACCTATTCCTGCATTATGTGTGACATACAATATTTGATTGAGTTCTATGTTACAGCCCTGAGATTGCCTGGTTTGCTGATATACCATTGCTTACTATTAAAACAGTTATATGGGAATACCACTTTGTTGGGGGTGAGGGAACAACAGCATGTGATCTGCTGGGATAGACAGTAGTCCACATATCATGGGACCCCACTGTTTAACATCTCCCTTGATTGATGTAGTGCATATTCCAACCATGAGGCCTAGTGATTATTAGGGAGCACATGCTATTGGACTGGGTACCTATAGTCCCATGTGGATGTTACTTCTGTCCACAAAGCCCACTATATTTCCTTGCATAAATGCAGCAGATCCATACATAAGATACCATATTATAGTAATCCTTACAAGTAGTGTGTAGGTTAGAGACTTACTTTACAAATGCAGCAGTTGACAGGACTGTAGTTCAGGACTGACTATGTGTGATGCAAGCAGTACACAGCCAATACATTGATAGGTACAGATTGTGTGGGTTGTCTGGCATCAACAATTTTACTATATGTATGTGAGTAGGAGTAAGGTGTCAGTCCCTAGGGTCCTAGGTTGTCAGTGAATGTGCTATGTGTTGTCACTTAGCCAAAGCCAGGGCATACTAGACACACCTATGTCTGCCTACAGGGACATCATCAGAGGGCTCCTCCTCCGAATCCTCCTGTGACTGTGGCTGTGGTGATGCCGGCATTGGTGGGGGGCTGTATATCTCTTCCCTTTGGTGATCCTGCTGAAGCTGTTTCTGCAGGATCATATTGTGTAGCCTGGATCATACTGTGAACATATGGGCACATGTGGCTGGATAGTACTGCAGGGCTCCACCAGATATACTGAGGCACCAAAACCATGACTTCAGAAGGCCAAACCCATGCTCGATGATGTTCCTAGTTTGTGTGTGTGCCTCAGTATATCATTCATCAGTGGATGTGTCTGCATTTCTGATGGGTGTCATCATCCACGGTTCCAGTGCATAGTCAGCATTCCCCAGTAAATAGCCATGTGGGATGTCACCCCTAGTATACATCTGGCACAGCTGTGATGCATGCCAGATATGGGAGTTGTGATGACTGTCAGGGCTGCCATCACACACAGTCATGATAATCCCCTGGGCATTGCACATGACCTGGCAGTTAATGGAGTGGTACCCTTTGTGGTTGATGTAGATTTTACCTTCCTCACTGGGTGGTGACTTAATGTGTACATGAGTCCAATCTATGGCACCCAGTACCTCAGGGTAGTGTCCTAAATAGTAGAAGTGTTGCATATTGCTGGCCCTTGCCTCAGGGGTGAGCGGAAAAGAAATGTGTTCACTGGCATGTGGTAGCATGGCATCCAGGAATTGGAGGATTATCCTAGAAGCAGATGCCTGTGAGACTCCCATCATGTCCCAGGTTAGTCTTTGGAAAGTACCTGTAGCTAGTATCCTAAGGGCTACACATACCTTTGTTTCCACTGGGATGGGGTCCCCTTTCTTGGCTCTGGGTCTGAGTTAAGGTGGCAGAGCTCAGTAAGTTCTTGTAGTATGTCCCTGTCCACCCTGTAGTGCTCTACAATCTCCAGCTCAAGTAGCTCCTGGAAGGTTACCCTGGGCCTGAACACTCTTCTCCTTCTCTGTCTAGGCCTATTGTCAGCAGCAGAAGCATCAGCAGCACTGACTTCAGCATCTAGCACATAGAGACGTAGCAGACCTGAAGCAGCCCATAGCATTCTCTCAATTAAAATTCCCGAGTCTGTACTCAAATAGTGCAGAGTCTGGGGGAAAATCAGATTGTTGGTTGTATGCATACTTTATAGTGCTCTGCTGCAGGTGTTGACTATGTGATTGACTACCTATGATGCAGTCCACCTGCCTAGTATATCACTAACATCATTCAATGGCCATAGGTTACATTAAAGAGAGGTCAAAACAATCTAATATGTCACTGGCTTTTAGAGACACTCAGCACTGTGATTCATTGTGGAAATGCATGCTCCATAGGTAAACAAAGCTTAGCAGTCAGTGTACACACACCTGCAGACTTCCATGCTCAGCATGGTGGTGTGCCATGCAAACATGCTGAAACACGCTCCCCTTAGCTAAACAAAGCTTATAAGTGAGTACACATACCTCCCCTGCAAGGATATGCTCAGCACAGCGGCATGCCATGCAAACTGGCTGAAATAAGCTTAGAAGTCATTGGACACCCCTTCCCTGATGTCAGCTACCTCTTCTGTAAACAACAACATGGCTGTCTGCCTACAAGAAAGGGATATGCAGACACAATTACCCCTTTGTTATATTCAGTAACTCCACCTCATTTGCATAGGGATCCATGCTCATAGCCTGGAAACTCCACACTTGAAAGCCCTACCACATTAGCAACAGCATCAATGCACCATTGCAGATACTCCATGGAGGGTCCTGTAATACATTTCTGTCACATAATATTAATTTTGTTTTTTCCAATTTCTTTTAAATTTTTTAATAAAACATGTTTGCTCACTGTGGCATGTCACGCAAACATGTTTAGATTATTAAAAAAATAAATTTCACTTAACTTATTTCCTTTAATTTGTCAGACACACAAAGGATAGTTTCACTCATATCTGTATGTGGTATGCCATTTCTGTCCATCTTTCTACATTTTTACAGCCCTTTTTGTCTGTCTATATTCCTGTACACGGAATTTTTCCATGTACACTATGGACACTGACATGGGGTCTGCAGAGATGCCTTTCTGCTTGCCGGATCACTCTACCTGCCTCACTTGCATGAGATTCCTCTGCTTATGAAATGATTTACATGCCATGGAAGTTTCCCACCACTCAGGAGTGGTTACTGAATCTAAAAATGTTTGCGTCTGTGTTAGTATTGAGGTGCAATGCCTACATGGAAAAAAATGTAGGCTTTATTAAATTCCCCCCAAAGAGATTTAATGTAATGTAATATTTATCCAAAGGAGAAAATACTAATCAATACAAAAATGCAATACAAAAGATACTTGAAGAGAAATATATGCAAAGGCATCTGGATATGAAATATTTCACAATACAAAAGAATAAGAAAACAAAGGGGAAAGGTAGAAAAGCACATTAGTAATGGAGAAGTTAAAGAAACAGAGACTAAAGTTATGGATTACCTGCAAGTGAAGCTGTGACGCCTGTGCACTGGCCCAGCACTCAAGGAGCCTCAATCCTCACCACTAACATTGGTGAGGGGCATCAATACTGGGAAGGATAACAAATACACATAAAGTAAATTACAATTTCCCTTAAGAGCACACAGAGATCACAGTCAGTCTGGGGCTGGTCTCTCCCTTTCTCTCCAGATCCCCAATAAGACTCCCCACTGGCACAGCTATAGGATCCAGATCTTATTCTAGTGGTCAAGCTAAGACCTCCAGCACCCTCTCTGTCCAACCAGTGCTTCATGTCCCTGCCCAAGTAGTTGACACACACACACTTTGAGATAACAGTTATATACAACCACACAGACAGTCCTGGGGAAGGCTGGCACAGGTTCTCCAGATATACCCCTTTCTGACAGTCTATAAGGTAGTACCAGCTGCCACCAACCACTAATATCAGCTACTAAAAAGGCTATTACCAAAGGGTGTCCAATTATTACTGTGCAATATTATTATCCAAATAGTAAGTGTGACTCATGGCTAAAGCTATTGGAGTGGCTTGGACAGTATCACTATATATGTGCAGTGTACTCCAGAGCTTAAATTATCTCTACACAAAACAGCCACATTTGAAAGGTTTAAAAATATTTAATAATAAATAATAAAAACACAAGACAATCCTTCTTACTACACAGTGCTAGTCAAGAGTTCAGAGATCACAGGAAAATCTTTAAAATAATACAGAATAGTTCTGTCATCAATACAGAAAACAGCTAGACTAAACTTACTATTTTCTATCTATACCTAAGAGCAATCACAGTTCTAAATAAACTTACATATAGTGCAAAGCAGAGTACTGGTGAGTTGTTGTCAGCTTTAGACAAAATCCAAAATGCCCTCCCCCTCGCTCTGTGAGAAAGTCCTTTAAATTGATAACACATCCTGCTGACTCATTTTAGATTACATCATTTTTACCAATTCTCTGGTTTCCACAGGCTAACAGAAACTCTACATTTACATTTCTTAGTAAGCATGTACCTGGTCAGGAAACCACAGCAATTAAAGACATTATATATGTAAAATCTAGCAGTTAACTCTGGTCTCAAAACAATAGAAAGAAATATGCTGGTTTAGACACTACGGCTCGAAGCCCTGAGATCAAACAGTCATAAAATGCTTGACCTATGAGCTTTCTTACAGCAGCGTGGACTGTTGTTACATTTGTGCAGTTTAACATCCAATACAGTTTTCTCACATTTAAGAGAACAAGCCTATGGATTTTATTAATATTTACAAAGACATAGACTTATCTACAAAATTCTATCTATCTAGGCTGGCAGCCTTCACAAGTCTTCACAGAAGGATTTAATGTAGAAAACCCAACACTGGTAGCAACAGTATTATGGTAAGTGAGTCCCCAAATTAAGTTGTAACAGGTGGAACAGGAAGCATGTGATCCCTTGCTACATGAAGATACTCTGGAACCTTCAGTAGAAACAAGTACAAAAGTTCAGTTGGAGTTGCACAACAAGGGAAGGATCAGGAATCAGTGGCAACTCTGACACAGTCAATGTTGTGGACTGATAGGCCAGTGAGTTTCCACATGAAAGAAGAACAGCTGATGCAGGATGAAGCTGAAGAGAATATGCTGCAGGTAGATGTTCTGTAACTTACTGTAGAATGCCCTTAGAAAACAAAGAACAAAGAAAGTGCCCTCAATTTAGAAGAAAACAATCTAAGGGAAGAGTTGTTTGATTTAACAGAGATGGATAGATATATTAAGATCAATGAAAGAAACAGATTACAGAAAGTCAATAAGACCCAAAATGTTAGAAGTCTAACAAAACAGATGAATACAGTAATCAAGACTATTAACAGAAATTCATGTGATATAACAGATGTAAATAGAATATATTACTGTGCAGACAGTTAATAATCAATGAAGTCTTACTACAAAAAACAGAGCAATAAGGGAAAGGAAGGGAATAAATCAAATGCCATCATGTAAACATTGACTAGAGAATACTATAAAATAATTAAGACAAGAAGTATAACTGTAGTGAGAGCACAGAAGAGGTAACAGATCAACAAAAATACTTAGAAAGAGAAAGATAGACATGATAAAAGCAATGCACAGTATCATAACAGACCAGGAGCTATCATACACTATTGCAAATAATCAACTAAATATATCAACACAGGATGAAAAACTTATAAAATATGCAGATAAATATAAAGAAAAAGTACAAAATAAGCACTTAATTGATGGCCAAAAATGTTTCATAGAGATTAGGAAAATAAAGCAAAAGGAACAGAAACACCACCAAAATAAGACGAAATAGACACATTTTGGAGAAATATCTATGAAGATCCTATGGAACATAACAAAGGTGCTGAATGGACAGAAGAAGTAAAAGAAACAGTAAGACGTTTAAATGTATAGGATATGAAATGGGGTGAAATAATGGCCAGAGAAATTGAAACAAAATTAAGAAAAGCTCCTAAATGGAAAACCCCAGGCCTACATGCAATACCTAACCTCAGGCTAAATGTATTAACATCTTTACATGAAGATGCATCGCAAATAGACACCAACCTGGTTAGTAACAGGAAAAATGATACTCCTCCTTAAGAGTGAACCTGCAAATTATCCTAAAAACTGTAGAACAATAATTTGTCTTCTAACTATGTATAAACTATATAATGGAATTTAAACTGACAGAGTTTATAGTCATTTAGAAGAAAACTCAATCATGGCAATAAAACAAAAGGGTAACAAAAGAAAATCATATGGAACAAAGGATTATTTGTTGTTAAATAAAGTCATAACGGAGAATTGTAAAAGGGGAGAATCTAAGTATGGCACTGATAGATTACAAAAAACAGCATTTGACAGTATTTTACATTAATGGATAAAGTAGTATGTACAGATGCATAAGATACACCCTATATTGATCAATTACATTACAGCAACCATAAAACCGGTGCAAACCAATTTGCAGCTAAGCCATGATAAAGGACAAATTATTATCCCAAGGATAAAAATTCAGAGGGATATTTCAAGGTGAATATTTGCCACTGCTGCTCTTTTGTCTTGCCCCTAACCCATTAAGCTGTATACTTAACAGATTAGGTCATGGTTACAATTTGGCTTTGAGAAAACAACCTAGTATACAGACTTCTCATCTTTTTGTGGATGATTTAAAATGGTATAGTTCATCATATGAGGTTCTGAAAACACAACTGCAAGTGGTTAAAACTTTCTCAGATGATATAAGAATGTCATGTGCAAAAGCAACATTTAAAGCAGGAAAGCTGCAGCACCAAGAAAATAGCAGTTTGGAACAGGAATGTGATATAAAGGAACTTGAGGAGGAGGGAATGTATAAATATTTGGGAACTGATAAAGGATCAACAAAATTCAGTAAGGAATGTTTTAGAAGACTAAAATTAATACTGAAAAAGCCCTGATATGATGAAAATCCAAGTTATAAATTGATTTGCTTATATTTTTGGAGTGATTGACCCCAATAGGAAACAAGAAAAATGCTTCATGCTTATGAAATGATATATAAAAATCAGTCTATACCAAGATTTTATTTATATATATATATATATATATATATATATATATATATATATATATATATATATATATATATATATATATTTACCTAATTTTGAGGAAGTATGGGCCTCCTAGAAATTGATTACATGCATAGATCTGCAATCGTAGGACTGCATATATATCTGTTGACCTCACAAGATCCAAACATGGTGAAAGTTTTAAAAACATGAGGAGAACAAGTATAAGATGACTTACCTGCTTAGTTTAGCAGAAGCATATCGGTGTCAAACAGGAATGGAAATCAAAACAGAAATAGATAAAAATCAGGCAGCAATTGTATGTGCCAAATAACAAACAAAAGAATATAAGGAGAAGGATCAGATGAAAAGACAAGAAATGTGGGAAAAGCATAAGTATAGTTGCAAATACAGAAAACACCTGGAACATCTTTATGTTGATCAGATTCTGATGCAGAAATGGCTAAGCAGAGGTGAATTTAAATGGAAAGATGTGGTGGCCCAGGATAGTAGACTATGTTGTTGTTGTTGTTGCTGTTGTTGTGTCTTTCGACTTATCCCGGTTAGGGGTCGCCACAATGGAACTCCGGCCCGCTAATGTTTGGTAGTGGATTTTTACGTGCCAAGTTACCAGCCCTGACACACAACCTTCAACGAAGGCCTGCCCATTCATGCATGCCTACACACAGAAGACGCTCTAGCTGAGAATTGAACGCAACAACATCTATGTACACATTGATTTACAAAGTTAATTGAACATGTTGGAGAAACAGACAAATTCAGGTTCTGTAAAACAGATGCACATCTTGTTGCTGATTGTGATACACTAATGGCAGATGGCATGTATACTGAAAGGCATAATAATGTAGCAAGACTGTTGCATTGTGGATTGTGCAAACATTACAGTATTGAAGTATCTGAAAAGCATTAGAAACATGAGCCTCAAAGCATTATAGAGAATGGTGAAGTTTATATCACATGGGATCATCCATTGCCAACAGTTCAAATATAGATATGAGAAAACCATGAAAGGAAGAGAAAAGTAGCATTGATCATTGAAATTGCTACATCCAGTGATTACATTGTCTTACATACAGAGAGACATAAAGTCATAAAATGCTAGGATTTGCAGACAGAAATGAGGCAATGTGGAAGAAAGATACCCCACAATAGTAGTAGCAGCAAAGAGTTTCATAAAAAATAATTTACAATTGCATTTAGATATGTTATCAATACGTGTAACTCCATATGAATTACAGAAGGAGTCAGTTCTGGGCACATTGAGGTTGCTGCAAAGAGCACTTTTGGTTAACAACATCAAAGACTGAAACTACTAATCTCATGAACTTTAATCATACTTTGACTTAGGAATGGGGTCCAATCCCATTATGGTATGAGAAACCCAAAAGATTTGGAAAACTTAAACCACTAGTTCACAGATCCACTAGAATTCATCAAAATACAAGTTCATTTTGCCAGACTTTTGCCAAACTATATTTGAAAGATACCTTTTTGACTGGTGAGAACCACCACAAACTTCTACATTCCAAACTAAATGTCACCAACTCCAATACCATAGCAAGAAACGTTGCACTTCTGTGCGAGAATGTAGTGGTGTTGGGGGGGGGGGGGTAAGTAAAGAGCTTAGTGAAACAAAACTGGTAAATCATTTTATCAATTAATTTGGCATTTATAATGCTCCAATCTACACATCCATGGTGAGATGCAAATGTATTTATTTATATTCAATTACTGAGTTTGGTGAGTGAGGTACTTTGAATGAGCAGAGCCCATTTTCTCTGGAAGTAGGTGAAAAAGTCTCCAAAATAATACATTACAGTGATTACAACACATAAGTATGAAAACTATTTTATTGGGTTGGGGGAATGATAATACATTTAAGTATGGCTTAAAATATTTATAGCGCATAAGTAATAATACAAAAACAAATTATATAACATTGCATAGACATGGAGGAAAAGAGCAAGGTTACAGTACAATGATGTTAATCAATGCCACATTTGTAGTGTAGCAAATTTAAATTGAGGTTTAAAAGATTAGGTGCCACAGCATGTGTGAGAAGGGATCAGGTTCAGTGCAAGGTGTTTTCTTACATTCACCACAAATGAGACAGGATTTGCATTGTTTATGATGGACGAGGGAGATTGCTGAAGGATTGTGATGAATTATTGAGTGTGGGAGTCAACAAGTTAGCTATTGGAATGTCATATATAATGGTGTGTGTGATGAAAGGAGATACTGCCAGCCCAGCTAGCTAGAATTTTGTAAATAATTATATGCCATTTGTGAATATCAACATGATTTATATAGAAGTGTGACAAAGGGAGATTCTGTCAGCACAACTATCTGGAATTTTGTAAATAATTATGTCATTTGTGAATATCAACATGATTCTTTGTTTTACAAATGTATTAAAGCCATATGTCATATAAGGTGGTTTGTACAGACGTGTGCTGAACAGGTAATTTACAAAGTGGTTTTTGAAATGTATTCACAGTATACCCTACTGGAATAGAACATAAATGTGCATACACTATTGTAACTGTTTAAATGTATATATCTTAACAGGGGGATCTAGAATACAGGAGGATAACTTGTAAAGTTTCAGAAAAATAGCTGAAATTAAATTACTTTATGGCCAGGACATGTCTTTCAGCTTCAGTACAGCAAGGAGATACAATGTCTAAAACTAAGGAGCTTTCTGTATTGTCCTGGAAGCATTTTATTGTTTAATGACTTCCACCATTTGCCAAAGATCTGAGAAAAATCCCTTGTCTATGTATTTTCACAGGTAGATGCTAAATACTGTCAGATTCCAGCAGTGGGAGGTTTCACCTGGGATAGTCAGTTGATGAGAAATGTTGTCATACTGCAAGCATTCCAAGCAATAATATTTGAGATATTAATTTGAGAAATCATCTTAGAGAGAGAGCAGTCTGTAGTCTGTCTTGGACCTGACAAGATGAACCATTCACCAAATATTTACCTTGCTCTGAATAAGCTTCTAGGTTATAGTAATTCTCTTAGATATAGTCAGGAATATAGCAAAGCTTAATTTAGATGTTTTTCTTTATTTATTTGAGACTGCCATGCACTTTTGTTTTAAACATTTCCTGTGATATTGAACTCTGCTGTCACTGTAAATATATACTGAGTATTTTCTTGTTCTTTTAATATTTATTATTAAATATATTTAAACCTTTCATTGTGGCTGATCTGTCTAGAGATATTTAAGTTCTGTGAATACCTGCATATTTATTTGGTGACAGTCTGGGCCACTCCTAATAGACTTGCTCTAAGTCAAACTACCATTTTTATTAATAGTAACATTACACAGTAAGTTTGGTCACCCTTTGTTAAGGGCCTTAAAGTAGCTGATAAGGTTTGTGTGTGTGTGTGTGTGTGTGTGTGTGTGTGTGTGTGTGTGTGTGTGTGTGTGTGTGAGTGTGTGTGTGTGTGTGTGTGTGTGTGTGTGTGTGTGTGCACATGCACATGTGTGTGTGTGTGTGTGTGTGTGTGTGTGTGTGTGTGTGTGTGTGTGTGTGTGTGTGTGTGTGAAACAAATCTCCAGGATTGTGTGTGTCAACTACTTGGGCAGTGACACGAAGCACTGGTTGGAGAGAGAGAGAGAGAAAGAGTGTTGGAGGACTTGGCTTGGGACCCTGGCTATGGACTTAACTCTATAACTGGCCAGTGGGGAGTCTTATTGGCAATCTGGAGAAAGAGGGAAAATCCAGCCCCAGACTGACTGTGGTCTCTGTGTGCTCGTAAGAGAAATTGCACTTGATGCAGAAAGCTGCATCTGGTAATACTGTGTGTGTATCTTGTGATTCTCCCAATGTACTTCCATCGTTGGTGCTAGTGGGGAGGATTGAGGCTCCTTTATTGCTGGTCCAGTGGCGCAGCATCACACTGTGAAGTGAGTGGACAAACAGATACAAAATGTGAAACATGGTGGTAGGAAAGTCTGAGTTTGTTGGCAAATAATGAGCTTATATTACTCAAACAAGATAGACACTAGAAGACAGCAAAAAAAGAAACTGATGGCAGCTGAGACTTCCTTGTGGTGTTAGAGAGTTTTTGACAATGCAGAGAGGAAATTAAGTTTGGACATCCAAACTGCAATAGTAATGTGAGATCAGTATTTAATTAGTTGCTTAAAGATGATTCTTAGCAGTTTAATGTTCAGTTAGGGTGCGGCTGCTCTCTGTTAGCTGTAATTCTGAAGAACTGGAGTTGATTACAGGCTTCGGTGGAAAAACATTAATTTTTCTTTCCTATTTTTACTTTATTTTATTTCAGGATTCACAGTCCATTTTTGAGTGGAGCTGAAGGCATCCTGGAGTAATAGTTTAATCTGGGTTACAGAATGGAAGGAGTAGTACATTATGGAATTTACTGCATATTATATAATGTAGGCTGGGCGGCAGGATCTCAGCATGTTGCTGACAAACATGTTGAATAGTAGGAATCCAGGGATCATGCTCTAGGAGGCAACTAGCTGAATAAGTTATACAGGGGAGGTATGCTGGGGGCCATCTTACGAAACATGTATGATGTGCAAGGTAGCTAGTAAACCAGCTGAGGGATGGTTTTGCAAGGTGCAAGAAGGATGATGCAGATATTAGTAGATTTTGAATGACCATTGCAAGTACCTTTGCTGGGTCAAGAAGCCTGGCACTGAAATTGCAGTTACCAGTACGTTTTGAGTATGAGAGGAGGTTGCTGTCTATGACGGTATAGAGTTACTGACAATGTTTATTTCAAGGATTTTAGAAAGTAGTAAAAGTTCAATAAGTCTGTGTAGGCCTGGCCAAAGGATGGACTACATTTATGGAGTGGTATTGTGGCTGAGAACTTCCAAGAATGAGAGACAATAGCTTCTTCTCTGAATCTATTACTTAGCATAAAAACTGGGTAACATGTTTTTAGTGCTAATTTTGAGATTATGGTGGCTATCTTATCTGAAGATGTGGATGATATGTGGGGCTTCTTTAGCATTTCTCATATAGATTCCACTAATAGCCTGACAATGTTATGGATAGTTGTTGGCATAAGTAAAGGGAACATTGGAGTTGCTGTTATTGATGGCATGGTGGGGATCGTTTAAGATACATTAAAGACATGTTGGCAGCTTTTAATTGCTTTGTCTATTAGAGTGCTATCTAGAAAAGGGGTTAGGTGTAAAGATTGTCCTAGAGATAAGCAAGTTAATGGTTCGTCTGAACTGTTTAAGGTTATGTGAATGGCTCTTTTGTTGGGTAGTGTAGTGATGCTTTTCTCCTATTGACAATAACAGATTTGACTTTGTTGCAGAGTCTGCTGTTGATGGATGTGAACCTAGTAAGATGTGATATCATAAACACTTTTGATGCAGCAGTACAATCCCACATCATCTGTTTTGTATAAAGAATGATTCAGGAGTGAATCTTTTGATGAAGCCTTTTAGATGCTATAGGGATAATGGGGAGCAGGAAGCTGAGCAACGTGATATTAAAGAATTCATTGATAGCATACATTAAGCGACCACAGGGATTTCCTGATAACCAGTCTGTGTGGTGCAGTGAGTGTATATTCATTAAAATTGTCTGAATTGTGAGATTATATGTAGTCATTTGGGCATTTTTGTGATACATGAACATGGGGAATGATCCTTACTATGAAAGAATGACCATGACTAAGAAATTGCCAGGCATGGATGACAAGTTGTTAGATCTTTGGTTCATCTGAGGAGTTGTCAAATCTTGTAGTGACTCAGTTTAATTAGACTAAGCCATATAACTGAGTTGGGATTTAGATCACTATGCAGTACAACTGATTGGATGTTAGCAATGAGAAAGACAGTGGAGAAGCAGGAGATGAGGAAAAAATCTAACTGGACATTCCTAGACCTGGATAAAGCATATGACAGAGTCTGAAGAAATCTGAATTGGACAGATCCACAGATGTGTTCCCAGAGGGAGTCGGTGTGCATCAGGATTCATCTCTGAGCCCACTTTTCTTTATACAAGTGATGGAATGCATACGAAGACAGGTCAGAAGTGACAGATCAAACAAACAGCTATATCCAGATATTGTAGCATTACAAGCAGACAAGAATAAGACCTTCAGCAAATGATAGGAGATTGGAATGCAAAACTAAAGGCACAGAGGTTGATGCTGAGTACAGACAAAACAGTGGTCATGGAAGTAAATGGGTACATCAAAAGAACATTAAAATAGAGATGGCATGGAAAACAGTGAACCAGATTAATGGCTTCAGGTATCTGGAAGATATGGTGGAGGTAAAGGGAAGTCTGAATGAGGAGTCTGAAGCTAGAATCAGAGGTGCTGCAGTGGCAGTGTGGTGTAGAAGAATGCCAAAGAATTTGAAAAGTAAGCTGTACAAAATATTGGTGTGACCAGTGCTTCTGTAGGCACAGAAACCTAGACAGTGAAGGCAGATCAGCTGAGGAAGCTTGCAGTTATGGGGATGAAGTGCTTAAAAGTGGTAATACACTGTGCACTGTGGACAGGTGAAGAAGCAGAAGCCAAAGTAGTCCCAATTAAAGGTAAAGTCTTGGAGAACAGATTATGGTGGTTCAGTCACATGTGCAGGAAAATAGAAGATAAACTGGTAAGAGAGACAAAAACAAATTAAAAGGAGACAATAACATCCAGCCAAGAGATGGGTGGACTGCATGAGAAAAGATGAGACAAATTTGCATTACTGTCATGGAAGGTAGGAGAGTGGCTATGAATCAGAAATGGCAACAGTCGATGAGGCATTATGATCCCATGTGAAAATGCAAAAAAAGGAGGTTGATGATGATGATGATGATGATAATGATGATGATATGGGTCATAACTTTTACTACATTAAGTGCTTTGGACAAGGTAGTTTCAGTTTTATAGGGACAAATAAAAAGCCATGGCAGCTTGTGGGAGCCAGATCTTTTGGGGATGCTTCCTTAGAGGTGCTGTCAGTCAGAGACAGCTCCTCTAGTGTAGAAGGATAAAGCCTGACTATGACCCAGATGATCCATACTTGACTAGTGGCTCAGGTGCCTGTTGGAACTGGTATTTGGGAGGACAGGAATGATGAGGTTTGTGCCTGCCTGACTCTCTTCAGGGAGGCCGTAAGCTCAGGGAGCACATTCTGTAGAAGAATCTCAGGTAGAGACGGGGAGTGAATTTCTACAAGTGAGCTAGGGTCAGCTGACCAAGTGGAGGCATGACTGTCCATTGTCAAGGCCCACTGCACACCAGTCCCTGGGATGCTGAAAGTAATGCACAGGGGAGCTGTCACCTTAAAGAGAAAAACCCTCCTTATGAATGATGGTGGTGCTCCTTTTCTACTTACCCCATAAGCCCTGGTAGCAAATGGGAAATAGATCTCTCACCCAAGGAGAACAAGTATGTCAACAGAATGCTTGGAGTGTAAGCTTGACTTCCAGAAGAGGATGGGAGCCAAAGAAATGTGTTGTTAACCAGTGCTGATACCCTAATGAGTAGCATAAGAGTGGTGCAACCTATGTTATTTGTTAGGCAGAGATCATATTATTCATGTAAAAAGTAGTGACTGTAGATGGCAAAAAGTTAAAAGAAATAAAAGTGAATGAATGGCAGAAAGTATAATATCCCAGAAGATGGGTTGAACCTGGGCATGCCTGATCTGAAAATTAAGAGTACTTGGATTTACTAAATGTATAGGACAGGGACTACAATATTGGACCACAGAAGAGAATGTCTTATCACCTTTCAACACATAAACTTACAGATAATTTGTTCATTTGTTTGGAGCCTACAGCATAATCTGAACAATACATCGACATGAAAATTAGCCCCTAACTGGTGAAACTCTGTAGGAGTAGATGCCCTGAATGTCTCAATTAACTCATTCCCTCCAGTAGAGCTCTTTTGAGTGTGTACCTTTAACTCCAGTGGGTGTGACTTCTCCCTTTAAAAAATGAAGTTATCACCTTACAGTTCTAACAAATACTCATTGACAGAGGTCATATATCAATACAACTGCGTTTGCCATCATGTATGCTTCAAGATAAAATATTCTGATACCTTGTATGTAACATGGTTTTGGAATTATTAATGCAAATATGAACAGGCAATATTTGACACCTAGAGGCACAGTAGGAGGTAACTGCAGAAACGCCTGGAAATCTCACTCGGCTGTAACGAGTTAAATATTATGTATTACAAGGTTTTAGCACTTTTAGTAAGTTAGGTTTACTTATGGAGCTATGTTTTTGCTGTGGGCACAGTTTGATGAATTACTCCCAGTAAAAGAAGGTTCACCAATACATCTACTAGTAGATCACATTGATCCTGATGGCATATGTTTAGATACTTCTGGTTCATTTTTGCTCTGTACAGCTGATGATCAGCTTCTACCCTGTAGCTGTCTTCGTTCACCTGGTCTGTTAAATATTTTACCTATCATTAGGGCTGGTAGAGGATTGGGGAGCCTGGGGCAGTGTCATATTGCTACTGGGAAATATTTTTTCCTTTTTTCATACTGTTAGTGCCCTGTGTAAGGGATGTGTAATGGCATGAGCATTGCCCATTCCCTCACTTCTTCATTAGGCTTGACATCAGCATGGTACCACACCCACATCATGGGAAGCATTACACATTATGTGTTGTTATCTCTGTGGCCTCCCTTGTATGTTTGCCCCCTTCTCCTCAGGAAAGGCACACCAATCATCTCTGCATGCACCATCAAGTGTCTGAGCTAATAATCAGACTTGGGTTGTCTGAGCAGCAGTTAGGGTTTTGGCTTCTGTGTTTGAGTTAATCAATATTTCTACAACAACTTATAAGAGCAAGGTTGGATTTTCAAGGTAAAGAAGGAAAAGGAATACACACACACACACACACACACACACACACACACACACACACACACACACACACACACACACACACACACACACACACACACACAAACACACACACAAAAGCAACTGGGTCATGTGACCATCTTGCCACTACCCACCATTAGACCTTCCCTCCTTTTTTCTGGTGAGTATCTCTGTGGAGTTTGTATGTTCTTTATTTGGGTAAGCCTGAAAAATGACACAACTGGATCAGCACTGCATCTACTTCCCAACCAAAGATTCTTATTGACACTATGTTGGGAGTTAAACAGAAAAAAAACATTGTTTTTGATGTCTCCTCTGTGAGCACTAGATATCAAACTAATGTGTGAAGCTGGAAAAACAAAGATGGAGACAGAAGAGCTTTGCTAATTACAGAAAGCCAGGCAAAGGCTACACTTTTCAAGCAAATGCTCTTTGTTAAAACAGGTAAACAAGTTAAACGTAAGGGCTTTTGTCCTTTCAAATGAGATAGGACTTTTTCAGACAATTTACATCAGAAATGCAAAACTCTACTCATCATTCATTAGACCCATTATAGAGTACAACGCCCCTTTTGGAATGTACCTCACAAGACATCTGCAGCAGCTGGAAAGGCCACAGAAGTATCTCACAAAGAGGATTACTGGACTCAAACAAATGCCCTACACTGACCGCCTCAAAAAACTCCAGCTTTACTCTGTAGCATATCGCCTACTCAGAGATGATCTCTGCCTAACATATAAAGCTATGTCAAACCCAGAGCTGTTGGACATGCTACACTTAAAGAAATCCCAATCCCTCCAAGCTACACGCTCTAGGGACCTAAACCTTGTCACCACAATAAGCAGGACATGCTGGAGGGATAGATTCCTATCCCAAAGACTTCCCATACTCTGGAACAGGCTACCCATCTATGTCAAGCAAAGTTCTTCATTAGCACTCTTCAAGAAAAATCTTGATGAGTGGATGGGAAATAGGAAATACACCCCGGGGATCACATCTGTGTCTCTGCTCGTCAGTGGCACAGGAAAATAACTTTCTTGGGTGACGTAAGCCAGGGAACCTTGTTGGCTAGGCTTGCATAGGCCCTTGGGCCGATAGCCTAGTACCTGCCTATGAATCTATACACTAACAACTAACCAATCAAACAATTATTCAAGTCACATGAAAAAAACATTCAAACATTACTTTATAAGAGCACTTTAAAATCACTGTCTCGGTACCTTATTGTCATGAAAACTTCTAATTATAATATATACATAAACAAATTAATTTTTAAATTTATTTTTAAATGGCTTCCTTCTAAACCATTTTGTTTCATTTAATAAAAAACCTAAAACACAATTTAAAAGTAAAAAAATATATATTATCTATATCTCTTTCTATAGTATAATTAACTTCTGTCATTAGGAGATGTGTTACTGCTCTCATCATCTGATAGACTCATTACATGTCAGGAGATCTTTAGCAGTTGCCATGTTGTAGTAAAAGTGACAAGTTGCAGTTTGGAAGGGGCAACACCCACTGAATATTAAAGGGCTCACAGATCAGTGCACAATGTCCAACTTGGTCTGTGGGTCAGCAGTATATGAAAAATCCAAAAGAATCCAGCACTTTATCTCTATGAACACTTATTATTTTAATAGTGAATCTCCATATTCACACTCAACACAAACTGGCTTTTACACTATTTTTATATAGATCAACTGCCTACATATTGAAAGTTGCTCAGCGTGTAATGCTCAACATACACACATTATAGAGGTGAGTTGCACAATAAATGTCAGTTACATCATACTAACATTGAAATAAGACTGTGGCATAGTGACCTGTTGTTCTGCATTCTTAAATGAAAAGTCCTCCCTCTCGTAAAGTTTAACTAAACCCTTAGGTTGCTTTTCATCCCTACAGTTTGGTTCCTGTATAATTTAGATACCAGAAACCTACTTGCATGTCATGAAAATTTACTTTCCTTACCTTGGAATCAAAGGAAGGGAAAGCCCAGTCACTCTCACTTTTGTTATACAGCACAGACACAGGGAAATGTGTTGTTGCTATACAGAAACCCTATACAAGCATGTTAATAGCTACATAGAAGCAGCTGAACCCAGTAGGAATAAGTACAGAGCTAACACAAAAAACAAACCACCCTGGTGGAATCACAGCATCAATATTCTGTATAGCAGAAGGAAGAAATTCCTGGCAATAATTAGGAGGTGTAGCATCCAGCAGGATAAAAGCTCATCAAATGAAACAAACAACTCAGAGGACAAGTAAGTCTACCACAGCCAAATCTGAGGTAAATCTTGCCTCACAGGCCAAGGACAACCACAAGGCATTTTTAGCTATGTCCATAACCTTAAAGGCAGCTCATTATTAATGAAGCCACCTATACTGACCCAGAAGATATCGCAAACCTACTGGGAGACAAATTCAGCTCTGACTTTGCCTGTCTCTCCCACTTAACTTATCCTCAGAAAATATCAAATATAAATCCCCCCTACTATCACATGGGATTAGTCTGTCAATGCTCTCTAAGGCCAAGAACACTGCATCGATGGGGGCTAAACAATATCCCAGGATGCCTTCTATATAGCATGAGACTTGACCTACCAGACACTTTGGAATCACTATTTAACCATAACCTCCAAACAGGCTTCATTCCTAATGAATGGAGAATAATGGCAGTCATTTCTCTGCACAAAGGTAAGCCATCTAAAGACCCTGGAAACTACAGACCCATAAGTTTCACTAGTCTCCTATGCAAAGCCATGGAAATAATTATTATGGAAATGATTAGTAATGACCTAGGAAACCTACAGTCTGGATGCAAGCCAATTTGCTTTCATCACGGGCACGTCATGCCTACTGAACAGATTAGGGCAAAATGGTTCATACTACCTACCTTGACCTGACCAAGGCATTTGACACAATACTCCACTTGGGCATTGTTGACAAACTCAAGAGGTTAGTTGTAAATCCTGATGTCACCTGGTAGATAGCCAGCTGGCTCGCAGTCAGGACCCAGAAAGTTAAAACTGAGGAACAAAGAGGCCAGTCACAAGAAGAGTCCCTCAGGGATAAGTCCTGGGACTGCTCCTTTTTGGCATTTACTTCTCTGACATCAAAGCCAATGTCAGAGCAGACAATTGCAAATCAGGAGCATTCACAAATCCTCCAATGACACTAATGTTTTCCAGGAAGGGTTGACACAGATCGATAAATTGTGTCAAAGCCATGGACAAAAACTAAATGCCAAGAAATGCATAATAGTATCCTTTAGGAAGTCATCCTCCCATGGTTACTGTCACACTGACAAAACATCCCTAAGGGTCAATCCAGTAGTCAGGGACTTGGGGACATACATAGACAGTAATCTAGCCTTTGACTATCCTGTACCTACAATAGTGATGAAATCATTCTATGTTGTGAAACTTAAAAGCAAAAGTATAGCATCTAGGTCCAAGCAGGTCATTGTTCCACTGTATTCAACATTCATCAGACCAGTCAGTAAGTACAATGCCTCCTTTCGTATGTACCTAACCAGGAACATCTGACAATAGGAGCATCCACAGATGTTCCTAACTAAAACAATACAGGTTTTAAATAACATATCTTATGCAGACTGCCTAAAAGTCCTATCCCTGTAATCTGTCTCCTACAGGCTGTTGAGGGGAGATCTGCAAGGCATCACTGGACCCATGCTCATGATCTTCCTGCATATATGCAAAATAAACAGCACCAGAATTACCCATTCCAAACTTTTAATCCTTACCTGTGATATAAATAGGACTTGCTGAAAAGACAGGTATGTATCCCAGAGACTACCCCTTCTCTGGAACAGGCTCACCATCCATGTGAAGCAGAGTTCCTCCCTAAACCAATTCAAGTGTAACTTGGACAATTGGATAGGGAACAAGAAATTCACCATGGGTTTGGCAGCTATGTCTGTAATGGATACAGGCAACCAGTAAATGTTTTGTTTTCCAGGCTCCTGCTTCTAAATGTCTAATCTCCCAAGCCCCCTGCTTACACTTATCAAGGGTACCAAAAATTGTCAGAAATTTGGGATGCATGACTAGGCTTAAAAAGGCCCTAGAGGTTGTTAGCCTAGTATATACCTATGAACCTATTAGAAATACTCAGTCAAGGGATGTAAACCTATTTTGCAGCATCAACTGAATGGTTTGGAGGAACAGACATATCTTGGAAAGAATACTGCTGCTCTGGAACAGACTATCCATCTACGTAAATCAGTGTTCATCCCTGTCCATATCCAAGTGCAGTATGAATCTATGGATGGGAAATAAAATTTCCCCAGGCTTTCCCACTGTACTGCTAGTAGACAGAGGCAGTTCCTAAATGCTTTATTCCATGCACGGTACCCCCCCCCCCCAAATTATCTATGGACATAAATCAATCATAAAGTTTCCCTTATAAACAAACACATTCAAAAACTGAGAAAACTAATAATCACATGCATATCAAAACTAGCCCTAAGTGGAGACATCCACCCCAACCCTGGCCCTACCATCTCCAACCCCAATCCTCATAATCAGACTAGAAACCACAACTTCTCCCATATTACAGCCAATAGAAAGCCAAGTGACTTCCTTCTACTAAGCCTAAATATTAGAAGTATATCCAACAAAGTCCATGAAATCCATGTCACCATTGACTTATACTCCCCAGATATTGTCATACTGACAGAAACCTGGCTAAAACCTTACATTACCAGTGAGCAAATACTCCCTACAGCTTACGGCATACTAAGAGTAGACCGGCTAAACAAAAAAAGAGGTGGTGTAGCTATAATATTTAAACAGCATCTAAACATCCAGATCTTAAAATCATCAGCTCCACAAATAGGCAATGAAGAAATAATATATACCAACCTCAAAATTAACCAAAACAAAACCATCAACATAATTGGATGCTACTTCCCACCTGGCCAAAACATCCCTCCACTAAAAACCTCCTCAGCTGGTCTACCCACCATCTCCCCCAAGAAACTATCATCTTAGGTGATTTCAATATTGACTGGCAATCCTGTTCTGGCAACAATCCAACCCATCACGTACACCTTCATGGCTTCACCCAACTAGTCCAGTCACCAACAAGGATAAATAAAAACTCCAGCAAGCACACTACCCTGGATTGGATACTAGTCAGTAAGAACCCCCAGTCATATATAACAGGCTGCTTATCAGATAGCCTCAGTGATCACTCCCCAACATTCCTACTCAAAAATACCTGTACCAAGCTAAACCTGTCATCTATCGTCAAATCGTAAAAATAAACTTTAACCCACTCACATTCATCTCATCCCTCAAAGAATGTAACTGGCATGCTCTAAAGTACCTCAGTCTAGATGACGCAGTTGAATTTTTTAATACTACCTTCCTGAACATCCTTAATTACCATGCCCCCATAAGATTTTCCAGAACCAAAGCACAACCCTCCCCATGGCTACAGAAAACCACTAAGTCAGAAATGAAAAACAGGGATAAAGCCTGGGAGCACTGGTGCAAAACCAAAACCCCCGCAGCTAGACAAAAATTCTTAGAACTACGCAATAGAGTCAAAAAGCTAATAAAAGGGGACAAATTCCAATACTACCAGTCTGCCCTAGACTCCTCACAACACAGCCCCAAACAATTCTGGTCCTCCATAAACTCCATCCTCCACCCAGGTAAAGTCAGTACCCCTCCTCCTAACATCCCTCACTCCTCAGAAAATATTGCTACCTCATTCAACACACACTTCACCCAAACCATACTATCACTAGCTAAACAACACAACCCCCCCTCCAACCCACACCTTCAACTAGTAATCTCCCCACTGCCTTCTCTTTTTCTCCTGTACCTACCTCCAACATAAAAAAACTTTTAACTAAACTTAAACCCACCAAATTAGCAGCAGACAACCTCCCAAGTGAATACCTACAAATCGCAGCTGATGCTCTGGCCTACCCAGTATCCATCTTGATTAACCGATCTCTGTCAGAAAGTTACGTTCCCACATTGTGGAAAGTCTCACATATAATTCCCCTCCACAAAGGCGGACCCTCTGCAGAACTAACCAATTACCGCCCCATAGCTATTCTCTCTCCACTCTCCAAAATACTAGAGAGATGCATACACTCTCAGGTCTCACACTACCTCCTTACTAACAACCTCCTTTCCAGTACTCAGCATGGTTTCCGACCAAACCATAGCACCACCACTGCCTTACTCTCCTTTACTAACACTATCCTTCAGCATAAAAACAATGGCTATCTCTCCTCTGCTACTTTCCTAGACCTATCTAAAGCATTTGACATGGTCCCACACAAACAAATTATCTCTGTCCTCAATAACCTATCCTTCTCACAATCAGTCACCAACTGGTTTCAGAGTTACCTGTCTGACCGCCAACAATCCGTTGTATGGCAGAATTACATATCTCCCCAACTACCTGTCTCCATAGGGGTTCCCCAAGGATCCATCCTTGGACCCCTACTTTTTTCTGTTTACACCAATAATCTAGCCTCTGCCACCAAACATGGCACACTCATCCAATACGCAGATGACTCAACCATCATCTGCTCAGCCCAGTCCCTACCCAAACTGCAAAAAGTCACACAGGAAGCCTTTTCCTCTGTTGAAACATGGTTATCCGATGCCCAATTAATACTCAACCCAAACAAAACTAAACTACTCATCTTCCAACCCACCAAACATACTCAAAACAACTCTCACTTTAACATCACAGCAAAAGACAACACCACTATATACCCAAGTGAACACACCAAATTGCTAGGAGTGGAAATAGACAATAAACTAAAATTTGACATTTACATATCCATGACCATAAAAAAAGTCCACAAAAACTAGGAGCATTATACAGAAATAAACAATTTCTCACCAAAGCAGCAAAGATTTCAATAGCAAATTCCCACCTTATCTCCACCCTACTTTATGCCTCTCCAGTATATACCAACCTAAGGCAATGTGATCTAAACAAGCTAGAGACCTGCTACAACAAAATCGCCAAATTCGCCACAGGGGCATCCTACCGTAGTCACCACTGTCTCTCACTTGCTGAACTGGGCTGGCTTGAACTCCCTCACCTCCTTCAGTGGTATCAACTCTCACTCGCCCACAAACTAGTAAACCATCCACTAAATGTCCCATCCCTCCAGAATCTACTCCAACCCTATCGCACCACCAGACCACTAAGATCCAGCAACAAAAATTACTTGCAGATCACTAAAGCCAATAACTCTGCTGGTGAAGCACTATTCTCTTGCGCCATAGCCAAATTATGGAACTCACTCCCACCCACAATTACCTCCATACCATCATGCACCAACTTCAAAACTTTATTAAAAGCGCACCTAAAAACATGTTGGCTATGCCCTTGCAACTCCCACTCTAATATCATCCACCCCATCCAACTACTACCTTTCTTTCACCTCCACTAACTACCTTGATGATAGCAAGCTCAGATGCTCATAAGCCTAGTACTTATTATACAGCAGGAACTTCATTGTTACATTTGTTAATGCCTGTTATGTACTTCACAGATAAAGATTCTAGTTGTCTACTGATGTACTATGTTCTTCATCTGTAAATATGTTGTAAGTAATTTCTATGTTAAATTGTTAATCGCTATGTAATCCAATGTAACTACTGTCTGTTTATTTTACTGTGGAGCTTTTCTCCCCGGGCCTCCACTGAAAATGGACCCACGTCCAGTCAGACACTCCCGGTCAACAAATTAAAATAAATAAATAAATAAATGGTATGATCCCATTTATTCTCATTAGGGGTATTATATAACTATCAACCATGGAATGGGGAAGGCAACTCTCTAACCAAATGGGATAGGTTAATTTGAGCACAAAAAGGGCAACTGGCAAGGCTTAAAATGGACTGCAAGGGCAGCTAGCCTAGTACTTACCTATGGCCTATATATAAAAAAGACAAATTGTTATGAAACTGTTTTAGACTGACTTTATTGCAGAGAGGAAGAAAAACCGTATCAGTGCACCTAGTTAACAGGGTTACCACAAGTGTCTCTGTAGAGCAGTGCTGATTTAGGCAGTTCTTTTCTGCCAGGGAGGACATGAAAGATGGCAAATGTATTGATATTTTACAAGAAAAAATATTTTGACCTTTCTCTAAATGTCACAGAAAACTATGATAAAGTTGTCACCTTAAAATCATGTAAAGCAGAATAAATAACCAACTTTGCACACCACACAGTCTTTATTTTGGCAAAATATGGTGAAAATAATTATTTTTCATTCCATGACAGCATGTTTATTCTGTAGTGTCTTAAGTTTCAGTAAGAATGTCCCATTTTGGTCATCTAAAAAGATGGCAGCCCTAATATCCGACAACATATTTTGCATTGATTCACTTGTAAGTGGTATTTTCTACAACTGCAACAGTTTTCTAGAAAGTAGCATTAGTCTTACACACAGAACTACTGATTTGTTATGCTCAAAGTTTACGGTTTTGAAGAAGTCTTAACATTTTTACAATTTAACCAACAAAGGGGTAAGCATTGCAACAGAAGTGGATAATGTAATGCCTGAAGGGATGTGTGCTGCAATTTTGTAGTCTGTTTGTAAAATACTTTTGAGCAAAACAGCAAACACATTAATGCATTCCTCTGTCATTCAGGATAATAAAAAAATCATCTTTTAACTGCTGCAGACTCTGGTGCATAGCAGAATAATTTCATTGAAGTGTTGAGTAACAGCTCTTGGATTGCAGTGCTAGATTTGTCACCTCAAGAACAGGGTGTAGGAAAGCCTATCAGTTAATTTAGCATAGGACTAAAATGACAATCCCTACAAACATCTGGAATTAAGTTTCTTTCTTTGGCTAGAGTTGTAAAATTGGGCTGAATTGCTTAAAACAGGTTCTGAGAGAAATGTATATAATGGTAATTAGCAGGTAAAATGCAAGCAATCCTGTAACCAAAGGTGTGTACAATGTCTGTGATGCACACTCCTGCCAATGAATCTCAGTGGACTAGAAAGACAACATCACTTCCTTAAATCTTGCATGAGTCTTATACAGGGGAATTGAAATGGATTATGGGAAGGGATAAAATGTACTAAAATGATCAAGTTAATATGGCAGGACCTGTTGGCCATTTTCTATAATTACATAATAAAATTTTATAAGAAGCACCTAGAGTTATTTTAATGTGTTAAAATAACTCAGAAACTAAAGATACAATGCAAAAAAAAAATGTTTTTCAGTTCCAAGGTGGAGTTTTAATTTAAAATACTATAGTATAGGTACAACTCCTGGATTATAAATGTCCCACCCCTTGCTTCCTCCTATTCTTTCCAAGTACTACATCCTCAGTTATTGGTTCAAAACTTCATCCATGTCCTCTAACCCTTCCTATTCATTGTGCTACCTATCCTAAAACATTCTCTTTAACCTCTTAATATTAATCCTCTCTTTTCCTTCTTTTTTCTCTTTCTACCAAGTTCATTTCCAAATGTGTTTCATACTTCTTTACATGATGCTTCTATCAACAATACTCTGCTTAAATTTTGTATATTTACTGATAACTTGTATGACTCTCTTTATGTTCTTTACCAAATGTTGTAATTTTTAGGAGGTTTCACTCCAGACCTCCACTAAAAAGTGGTAGCTTTCTGCCCAGTCAGACTATCCCAGTAAACAAATTGAATAAATATACAAAATAAATAAATAGCATATAACTAGCTATTTTTACACAAGATTATCAATGGCTTCTTGTGAAAAAACTGTCTTAGCCTTCCACTGTTTCTCACCAGGCAATATAATTACACTTGCCAAAATCCAGTAAGCATACAATACTGAGAACAAATATAGCTGGAGTTATCCCAGATAGCCATAATCTCCAAAGTAGTCATGGATTATCCCCAAATATGTGGCTAAGCTACTAAGCTAGGCACTTTCAGTATTTCCTTATCTATGAGCAACCCAAAAACATGTTCAAATTGAAGAATCTTGTTGCATCAATTAGTAAAGGTTTTCACGGGTTTGTTGGTTAACAAAGCCAATCAGTGGTGTACACATGGAAAAGCTGATGTCACTCAGTTTAGAGTCACTGGGCCTTCTTGGACAGAGACTTTGTACTCAAGGTAGGAGTAAAGCACAGCAGACTAAAGAGAGAACTGGAGGAAGACAACAAAAGGAACTTGAACATCTTTCCTGTCCTAGGGGAATTAGAAGAAAGGGAGCTCTACAGAATCTCAGGGATCCTTGCCAAGAAATATGGTATCCCTACAGTAAAGGACAATGATTAATGTTACTTTCTGCTCTTGAGGATGTTTTTATCTAGGAATAACCTAAATGTTTTCTGGTTGTATTTAGACAGTTGGTCTCCCCTCCATTTTACATTCCACATTAGTGGTTATGTCAAACATCTTCAGGCACATTTCTGGAAAGTAAATAATGTGGGAAGAAATAGCCAGGGAATTGTTATGGCTAGGCTTGTATAGGCCCTAGGGCTGATAGCCTAGTACCAACCTATGAACCTATGAACAAAAGTACTGAGTTTATACTTTTTGCTGCTGCAAGCAGGCCATTTGTTTGAGCATATTTTCTCCAACTTAAGAGATAGCAACCCTCTGGTATGTGTTGTGAGAGGAACTCTTGGAACAAATCTATCCAACCTCTAGGAAAAACAATCTTGTAGTGTGCTCTGGGAACTGATGTGTGGAATAAAAGTGTGCTTGTCCTTTTGTTAAAATGCCAACCATGAAGTAACTACTACAGACCATGCTGCTGGAGCTGAGAGAACTGTAGTGGTGGTGGAGGAATCTATGGCAATGACAAAAACAGTTGGACTAATAAAATAAATAACCAGTGAGGAAATTCCTGAGTTGCACCTGTTAGCCTTCCTGAAGTATGTCCATCATGATTAATGGGACCAGAGTAACTTAGCCAAAATTCTTGCAGGTCATTTAAATTGTAATTCATTCAAAGCCTTCATGAACATGGAAGGTACTTAACAGTAAGATAATAAAAACGTAAAAAAGGCATTGTTAGCCAGAGTTGGTTTTATATCTTGTACACAAGGGTTACATATTTCATTGCTGGATATTTGTTACTAAAACATTCTTAGGATCTCAGTTATGTGATCTATATCATGGCACATTTAAATGGGCTTTACTTTCTTTTTTACAAAAGTGGATGTTTCATACTGACCATAAGTATTCTGAAAATTAAGCATATTTTCATAATTGTCATATAGTTTAAATATACTTAAAACCAAGCAGTCCAGATCTGTTATAAATCCTGTGTCAAATTCTGACAACAATTAAAGCATGCATTTTAGACATAGTTTATTTTCAATGTGGGAAATGGGGTCACATAACTACATTTTACATTAGTAATAGTAACCCTGTTATACATGTGAAAATATAACTGCTGAAAAGCATACTATCAGTGATGATATGCCTACAGAGTGCAATACAGTGCTAGAATAGCTGGTTCAGCCTTCTATTATTGTGTTACTGAAAATTTAGTTATGTGCAAAGTCTTACTTGATGGCAGGGAGCTGCAGGAACTACTAAATTCAGGTAGTGTGGTCAAACTTATACAGACAAATTGTGTCTGTAAAAAGAACAACCTTATTAAAAGGCATCTGATTTAGTATGAATTTATAGAGAGAGGAAACAGCATCCTATTACTCAACTCTGAAACTATACAGATAGGAATCAGTATCCTCAACTAGAAATACAACTGTGCTTGGAAAGATAGTTCTTCCTTTTGATGTAGTTCTATATTTAACACATGATATGATAATAGAGAAATGCTTCCCAAAAATATAAAGATTTGTGGATGCAATGGGAAGAAGTTAATTCTTTGATAGATAATCCATTTAGTGTGGGGAGGGGAACATACAGTTAATGTGCCTACAGGTACACCCCTAACAATCCTGGAAATAATGGGGGGGGGGTCAGAAACCACCAGGCAAATTCATAAGAGTGTATGAGTCCAGTAAAATCAAGGAATGATGTTGGAAAAACCCTAAATTTATAAACATTTGGCTAAGGCTGCAGCCAGAAGAGGCTACACCATTTAAAGAGATGTGTCAGCATATACCTATGGCATAGTGACTTACAATAACAGAACCAGTAGAATGAGGGAAGTCACATAGTAAAATAATGCACTTTGAAAATCTTCCAAGGCAGGGAGAAAAAGTGTCATTGCAGACAGGAAATGTTGCAGAACAGGGAGTATAAAAGACAAGCAGAACTAAAAAGAAAGAATAACTTACCAAAAAGCATGTATTCCAACTTAATGAAATTAGGAAGTAGACACAACCAGATCAAAATTCTAATTAACTTTATATTAAAGCTAAATAGAAAACCACAGCAATGAATAGTTTTAAACAACACCTGAGTACTGAGATGAAGAAATTTAACAATAAGAAAAACTTCAATACTGTACAGAATGATGAAGAAACTGTACATATTTTGAATTCCAAATCCATTGTGTTAGTGTACGGTAACTTAGATAAGGGAGACTACATACAGTAAAACAGTAATACTGAACATACATTTTGTTCTGAGATACATTTAGTTGAAAGAAAAGGGGATGGAGGCAAAGAAAGAGGGAGAGAGAGCGAGAGAGAGAGAGAGAGAGAGAGAGAGAGAGAGAGAGAGAGAGAGAGAGAGAGAGAGAAAGAGAGACAGAGACACAGAGAGAGAGAGAGAGAGAGAGAGAGAGAGAGAGACAGAGAGAGACAGAGAGAGAGAGAGAGAGAGAGAGAGAGAGAGAGACAGAGACAGAGAGAGAGAGACAGACAGAGAGAGAGAGAGAGAGAGAGAGAGAGAGAAAGAGATCTATATGAGGCAAGACAATGACAGTGTGGTGTTTACTCACACTTGGAGGCAGAGCAATGTAAAGAAGAAAAAGAAAATGAGAAGGTGATTCTCACTAAAAATGAGACAGAAGGAGAGCCACCTAAAGAAGGAAAGCAGAGGGGGAGGGTGGACTATACTGAGAAGTAATATAACTTCGAATAGCGACCTAATGACCTTCCTATTGATCCTAAAATCAGCAAATCCAGTAACTTCAGATAGAAGAAGGAGGGTTATGTGAATCATATTGAAAAAGGGAAGAATTCAGAACAAGTAAGTTAGGTAGATAGAACTGATATTAGAGTATATTAGTATGATTTACTTTCTAAGCAAAAGAGTAGTACATGCTGAGAGACAAGATTGCACTGAATAGAATGTCAATGATATTCTTATTTATCCCAAATCTAGCAAATCCGGGAACTTTAAACAGAAGAAGGAGGCTTCTATGCATTAGGTTCATAAAAGAAAGAACAAAAAATTAATAAGGTAGGTAGAATTGCTACTAAAGCATGTTGGTATGATTTGTCTTTCAAAGGAGAAGAGTTAGACAGTGAAACCCAAATAGCTATATTGGTAGGACAGGAGAATATAACTTCTAACTGATTGCAGGCTGATGCCTTAGAACATTTCAGAGCTGATTAACCTCTGGGAAAGCAGGGCAAACTATAAACATGTATAATGGGAAGATTACACTGGGGCACACCAACTGAAACTATAACTACAAATGGAGGAGAAAAAGCTAATCAAAATGTTTCTATGCCGTAATCATTCTTTGATTGTGAAATTTATTTTGCAGAGTAAGGACATAGAGGAAGCAGGACATTAGCAATTATTACCCAAACACTACAGAAACCTAATGATGAACTTAGCACATAGTACTATAATAAACAAGACAAACCATGGATCCTACCAAGGTTTTACTGGCCAGAAATAATAAATGATGTTGAGATCCTTTGTGGTGGATGGCCAATATTCCAGAAGGTGACTCCGTTCTCAGGCTTCAAAAATCTTTTAATTTCTGTGCCCATTACTGAGGTGACATTTGAACATATCACTGTGATATTGGTAAAATCCAGCAATGGGTTTTGGTATGTTTTGGTTGTTTTGGAATATACAGCTAAGTACGAGGTTAATCCTGTATAAGAGATAATGCTAAATCTATCACTAAAGAGGTGGTCCTTAGAAAGAGTCATTAACCTGGAGACACCATTCATGTCTGTAATAATGCACCAGCTGTGCAAATGCTTTAATGTCAAGCAAGTGAAAACTGCAATACACCGTCCCAAGAGAGAAAGGTTAGTGAAGAATTTGAAACAAAAAATAATGTTCATGCTGAAAAAAAGGTATTGAAGGAAATGATAAAAACTGGATCTATTTAATTCATTACCTCCTGTTTGTCATTCTAGAAGTACCAATAGCCTTGAAACAATCCATTTTTGAGCTAGTATACGGCAGCCACCCCCATGGGCTATTAAATATTGCTAGAGAAACTTGGGAAGAAAGGAAAATGACATTTAGAAGTGTCATAAAAATATATTAGCTTGCAGGACTGACAAAGTAGTAATTCCAATTGAAATGCAAGAACTAGAAAATTGAAAGCATAAGGCCAGAAGCTAGTTTTTGAATGCCTCATAAAAGTAAAAAAAAAAAAAAAATACTTTTGCATCCATTAAGTCAGGCATACACAATTCAAATTAAAACACATCATCCACAGAACCTTTACTTCCTGCAATGTATGCCATATCATATCCATATGAAACTGAGTAAAGACCTCTCTGTTCACCAAGGAAGCCAAATAAATTTTGCTCATCCCTTCTATCCTTTTAATTTACAGCACCATAATTTGCACCTTGTCCTGTCTCAATCTAACCAAAATAGCTCAGTGATTCAGGTATACCCTATGATTCAATAAATTATGTATAGGCTTCCCCTGAAGCCTACATGAAGTTTACGTGTTTGCATGGTGATGCACGGTCAAAGCTAATTATATATTCATGCTGCACACTGTGTTAAAATGTAAACAAACATGAAACCATGTAAATCAACATGGACAGCAAACTTGGTTACCTCAAAGCAAAGTAGGTTAGCGGAATTGCACGGAATCTCAAAATGATTACTACGGTTTAACATGCATATGTTCAAAACACAGTACAGGACAGTGTATACAGTGCAGAGTATTGTGCAATCCCATTCCAGGCATTCTGTACAGAAGTTGTGTAAATTATCTGTAATGGTACATGGACTGCCATGTAAAATAAACAGTCAGAGGAAGTGTGTGCATTAAATAGGGGCACACACATGAATTTTAAGAATGAACACAGAGTAAAGAGGACAGGTGAAACAACCTAATATACAGCAGATGAGGGCATGTCAGTGGAAGACAGTTGCAGCAGGAGCACCAATCACATATCAGTATGGTACAGTACGGACTTCACAGTGAAAATGTGTATTATGTGACATAATGGGGAAGAAATCTTTGTGAGATAAGCATCCTTACATGAACAAAGCAGAGTACATCTATCAGGGATGTTATATACAATTAGGAAAGGGTGCATATTGTGAAGTTGTGCAAACTGATTTGCCTGAATATCAGTGTAATCTCAGCAGATGTTGCCACAGGTAAAGGCTCATGGACAACAATAAAATAAGCACACACAATCATGGACAATATCAGAATAATACTGCCAGTAAGCCCATGTCTCAGACATAAAATATGTGATTCTGAGTGATCAAAGATGGTTCTGCACAAACAAACTTGCACAACTATTACAACATATCAGCAATTTGTGAAGGTAATCATGCACACTGTCCTGACATTGTAACATCTGCTGGAAGTGTTTCTAGGGACACTGCTATACCTGTATGTGACATTATGATCAATACAGGCCAGTTGACTGGTGTGCATGGCACACATATATATATATATATATATATATATATATATATATATATATATATATATATATATATATATATATATACACATACACACACACACATATATTTATATTTATATATATATATATATATATATATATATATATATATATATAAAATATATATAAATATATATATATGTGTGTGTGTGTATATATACATATATATATATATATATATATATATATATATATATATATATATATATATATATATATATATGGCATAATCCACACTGTCACAAATGGTACCCATGCCATCAGTGTTGTCAAACAGCTATGTATGTACTTTGTTCATCACTGGGACAGGTACCACACATGCATCTGGTTTAAAAACTTGATAGGGGTTCCGCACCATTAAACATTAATATTTATGCAATAAAAAGAATTCCTATGTATGGCCAATAAGATGCGTGACAGCTCACTGTAGCCAAGGCGGTACACTTCAGTTACACATCATTGGAAGGTAAATGAAGAAGGGTGCATTGTAATCAGTTATTGGTGTGATGAAGGTTATGAACTATGGAGGTATTATGGCCTTTCATGTGGCTGTCCTTCACATACTAAGGAGTTGTGTTATATGCAATGATGTAGTCAGCACTGTTGCCACATGCTGGTAGACCTTCCAGATACCATCTACCCCAGGACACAGGTCACATACCTTTGATCTGATTACAGGGTGTGATGTCTTTATTATCCTTGGGATGTACATTTGTTTTCATGATAACAAATCCCCCACATGTTTTTTTTTTCACTCCAGGTGTTGTCAAGGCTGTGGCAGCAATCTTTGGAGTGTGTTGATACTTTCTGTATTATATTACTTTCACGGTTGGAGTTAATGATTGCTCACAATCTGTAGTCCTATAGACACCTGTTTGGACACAGAATGTGTATGTCATTTGTGACATCTGTGACTTAAATAATGGACAGGAAAGGGCCTATCAGACAGCTCTGATGTACAGACCTGACCACTGAACCTGAGATATATGTCACTTCACAAATGTCTACATATTTGGATGCTACCTATGTGATCCACTGATCAACCCAACTGGTGATATAGGTGTTTATTGCCACATCTGGCAGTGCTGATTGAATACCTCAGTGTGGGTTTATGTCAAATGTCTTGGGCTTGTCAAATTCAAAAGGATGATAGTGTTGTTATTATGCATGCCCTCAATGACATCTTTGAGGACATCTAACAGATGTAACAGACGTGATGTAGCATTAACAACTCACACAGGTCTGTTGCACACAGCCAGCATATTACTAGTGTCCATTTAGAAAAAGTCCATGATGACATGTTGGTCTACCTCACAGATGAGGGGAGTCAGGATGTGTCTATACATGCATGCATCAGGTGCTTCCCCCTACCCAACTTTGATGAATGCATGTTGATGTGCAAAATTCTACAGGAAATTAGTCTGTGTGGAGGGTGTGTCGAAGTGTGTATTCAAGTATATCAGGAAGATTTATGTGCTGAGTCACACTATAGGCAATCTGTGATGTTGTCACAGACCACTGATTCTGTTTGATAGGCCTGGACGAAGATAAGACAGTACATATATTGATCTGGCCTAGGGTTTGGAGTCAATCCCTCATGCTAGAATGATTGAAAAACTCTCCCAGCTGAGAATTAACCCTTACCTTACTAGATGGGTAACCAACTGGCTCACCAAAAGAAGACATACTGTGAAGTTGGTGAATCAACCTGTACCAGTAGAGCTGTCACCATAGGTGTACCCCTGGGATCTGTGCTTGGCCCTTTACTGTTTGGAATCTATTTCCCAACATTTTTGGCAAAAGTATACAGCCTTTGGCTTACTGCATTTGCTGATTCTTGCATTTTGGATGCAATCATAGAGTCTATCAATGATGATAACATACTACAAGAGGGAATAAAAAACAAACAAAAAATCCAGAACAAATAATGAAAATAAAATTAAACCGAACCAGCACCAAAAATGATGACAAAACTTTTAATTCAACACATCCACAGTAAGCGCTTTCATCCACCAAGAACTTCTTCAGACTGTATAATGTGTTACAAACAATACAATCATTAAATACACATGATCTATGATGTCACATGACATAATTTTTTCCTTTTAAGTTAAGCAGTAAACCCCTTCCTATCATTCAAACCAGGTGGATGGCAAGCGTTCAATTTCACTTGCCATTCATATTCCTTCCAACTCAGTTCTTCTTCTGCATCAATTTTTTTATCTGCATCCAAAACTCAAAACTTAAAATTCACTTTACACTTATTATCGTTATAATGCTTACTTAAAGCATTTTTGTCATCTTGTACATTTATAGCATACTTGCGCTCATGCATTCTTTTATGCAGTTCTCTTGTTGTTTGCCCTACATAAAATTCAGTACATGACATGCAAACAATCAAACTACGAATCTTGATTTGCACATATATCTGCCTTTTATATGCATCCATGCTGTACCCACTTTAATATATTTGACCTCAGTCAACAACAAATCACATAAATTGCACATTAAACATTTATACCATCCCGGATTACTACATTTTGACACTTTGCTACTTAACTTACTCTGAAATACATTTTTAAAGCTTTTACCTTTTTTCTGCACAAAAACTGGGGCATCTTCCTCCTTTTGACCCACTTCAGTAATGCACTTTAAAAGTTTCCAATAGTCTTTTATAATATTTTTTATAGTATGAGCATTGACACTGTTAGTAACTTACATGGAAGTTTTAAAGTCTTTTGTATCATTCTTTCTTGCTGTTGCTACCCCATCACTCCTATTCTTAACAATTTCATTGAAGCAAAGATCTACATCATTTTTAGGGTACCCTCTGTTGATAAATTTATCACACAAACTCATACATTCCTTATTAAACGTAGGATCTTCATCAGTTAGAAGGTGTACCCTAGTCAGTTGACCTTTGACAATATTTGTTTTGGCTTTTTTGGAGTGCATCCTATCATAGTGCAAAAAAAGAATTGTTTTGAACCTCCTTCTTGTAAATAGCTGTAACTAACTTGCCATTCACCTTAGTAATGTTGAGATCTAAAAACTTACAAGTCACCTCATCATAGATAGAAGTAAATTTGAGAAAAGAACAAACATTATTAAGATAACTCAAAAATTCTTCCAATAATTCTACATCACCCCTCCAAATTAAAAAAAAGCATCAATAAAACACTTAAAAATACAATGTATCTCATATAAATACTTTCAAACACATGACACTTTTCCCATCCATGCATAAATATATTGGAGTAGCTAGGGGCCACAGTGGCAACCATCGCTACACCATTTACTTGCCTAAATAACTTCCCATTAAACTCAAAAAAATTATAATTGAGAATAATGTCTAACATCTCCATAAGGAGACCAACCATATTGGAAGAAAACTTCTTAGAATTCAAAATGTCAAGCTTAACAACCTCCGTACCCTCATCATTTGGAATAATGGTATACAATGATTTTACATCAAGATTGACTAAAATATCGTTGTCTCCCACTACATTGCCCAGTAGATTCTTAAATTCAAATGAATCTTTTATATACGTTGAACCCATGGTGGCAACTACTTGTAAATGCATGCATCCATTTTCATTTATTGACTCTCTGCTTCCTATCTGCAGGTGTTCAATGGCTGCAGGTGCTGTTAACCACCTTGCTCACCACCAAGCAACGTTGCTTAGCTGTGTTGTGTGATGGAAAGCAAAAATTGTAGCAATGTATCCTTTTTGACCTTTATACTTTTATAGATGCCCTGCAGGTGTTCTGTCTGCTTCCTGTATAGGTCACTAGTCCAGGTTTGTGCACTGGTAAGCCTGACATTTATTGTGTTTCTCTATTTTCTTTATTTGCACTAAGCCACGTACTGCACAAATACTGGCATAAACAAAAAAGAAAATGGAAAAGTACTTGAAATGAAGAAAAGCAATCTATGAAATAAAGACTACAAAATTTTTGTTAGTACACATGAAGTATATTTACATAGGCATGGATTTGAGCTCTCACTCCAATGAACTTTCAGAACAAAGTAAGTGTGTCTTATCCCTCTTTTCCACACAAACAGCTTTGCAGCAGGGAAATGAAACCATTCTGCATACAACCAACTGCAACATCATCCACGGAATGAACAAACCATATGACAGTTATTTGTACATGTAGTAATTGTGAATGTAGTGCACTGAATGATTACACAACCATTTATGACTATTACTTGCAAAAATTCAGCTCTGTCTTATCTCTCTATGTTTGTTGCTCAGTTGTGTCTTCTCTAAGCAGTAATCTGAGACATGCAGTCTGTAAGGCATTCTATAGCATTGTCTTTAACATGTGTGAGGATATTAAATGGCAATAATATACATCTGTAAGCAAATGAAAGGGAGGTTGGATGGTAATGAATATAAACTGTGAATTGTGTGCTGCTCACTTATATTTCAAACCTTGATAAAATGACTTCTACACTTTTGTAAGTCTAACCTGTCACATCCACTGGAGGTAGGGCAGTCTGCATTGCTGTTGTGTTTTCCTTCTCCTACAAGTAATCTTTCACAGTTGCAATTCATTAGCAACAAACACTGAGGGAGTGCCTGCATTATGTTTACATCACTACAGGAACCAAGTATTTGGGATTCAGCAATTTTAATGACTTTACACCTAATTTGCATCTTCACTATGCTCATAGCCCTGGATCTATACCATAAAAAGGCAACCATGTAGCTAGGGAACCTGAAGGTGAGGAGACTTGTTTATGTGGAGAAAAGAGGCTATTACTTTGGGATATATCTACACAGAAGACTACTGGCCTTAAGAAGGTGTGCTTACATTTTTCAGCCATATATTACATATGTTGAAATATATATATCTGCCTTAGCAAATGCTATTTTTATCTGTATGCATTACTTAGAAGTGTACTGATGGTATGGCCATTTTTGTCAGGACATTCCACAGGTATACATGATTATGGTAATAGCTTAAAATGGAATGCTCTGTGTTAAATCTGTAGACATATTTCAGGGACAGTTCATTTAATAGCACTTTTAGCATTTCACCGATGGTTTGTTAGAAACATGTGTCATTTACCTATTCTTTTGGGGGTGTAGGAGTAAAGTTGCTGTTTTGGCACAGACATGGATATGTTGCTGTTGTTACTCTCCTTTGTTTTGCATCCAGCCTTGCTTTGTGTGTGAATGTAATATGTTACAACCACACAATTCCTGTTTTTTATATTTCAGTATCTTGACTGTTTTATGTTTCACCAGTGGGTAACAGTAAAATGCTACCTTTTCTGTTTTATCTGGAAACAGGACTTTTTAGTTATATGTATTATTCTTCTGTTGTGTTTTAGGTCACCTAGGACTATAGCACCCAGGCATTTCAATCCCTGAAAACCCCCCTTCAGTGATGCTGAGAATCGGGTAATTCTGGAAGCTTTTAGGTGACATTGTGCCTTTCGGCTTGAGAGGGGATGTGGAGATATGCCTGGTAGAATGCAAATTTGGCAACAGATAGTTGTTGATGTGAATGGAGTAGATGCCCACAGCAGAACATATGATTAGGTGCACCACAGGACCACTGACATGATCTCATCTGCAGAGAGGAGAGCAGCTGCAGTGGCCTGTGCTTGGATGGGTACCAAGGGGCCTGATACAGAACCGCCACTAACATCAAATGAAAAGTTCCTTTCTACTGTCAGGGGATCCAGTTAGCTCCCAGTAATGTGTAGAACAGTATGTCCTTAACATTGGTGCTATTGTTTCAGGGACAACAAGTATGTCCCAGGAGGAGCTTCCAGGTAGGCGTATGTATCTCAGTTGTTAAATATTCTTGTATAGCAAAATATTGACAGCAATACGTTAGTTCTGTTTAACAATAAATTGGTTTGTGTGTGGGGGATTGTAGATTGCTACAGTTAACAACACATTCTGATTGATTACACATGGGCTTAGGTTGGACTTGACATCCAAGTTCTTGTTAAAAGTATAGTTAATGGACATATAAAGGACAAAATGTTTTACCTCCCTGTGTTTCTCTTAATTGTGATGATGTTGTCCTTAACTTGTGCTTAACTTCTTCCAGGACTATCATCCCTGGGAAGCATCGCATCATCTACACATATTAAGCCAAATATCTTCCTTGTCAGTAGTGGTGATGAGCAGTTCAAATAAATTTATAATTTTATCCATATGTGTGATGTTGGTGTCAGGACTTTTGTGTGCATTGCTGTGCTATCTATAGTAGTGGCACCACTGTTACTTTGTTATCATGCATTTGACCATAGTAGTGTAGATATTAATTTTTTTTCCTGAGTTTATTGTTTATTATCACATGTGATCCTGATAGTGGAAGAGTAGGACTCTTACCACCTGATGTCAGAGTATCAGCAGACTCTGATCATGATGGCGGCCAAACAGAGGCACAGTCGAGAGGTGCAGAGGTTGAATCTAACAGTGAGGTTGACATTCAGCCATCCCCTGTAATTCTATTGGACACAGCCTGTAGGCCTATACCAACCCATTCGAGTGAGCTCTCAGATATTGGATAGGTGGATCATACAAATCAGACAAAGGTGAACATTTGATTTGGAAGCCACAGGAAAAGTGTAGCCTTTGCCTGGCTTTCTGTATTTAGCAAAGCTCTTCTGTCTCCAGCTTTGTTTTTCCAGCTTCACACATTAGTTTGATATCTAGTGCTCACAGAGGAGACATCACAAACAACGTTTTTTTTTTCTGTTTTAACTCCCAACATATCGTCAATAAGAATCTTTGGTTGGGAAGTAGATGCAGTGTTTATTTGGTTGTTTTCTGACATTTAATGAGTCCAAATATGGTCTTGCTTCTCTGTTTCAGCTGGATAATCAAAAGATAAAGTCCAAGACCATTTGCAGGCCACCATTGCTGAAAAGTGAAGTTGGACCTTGTGCACCTGTGTCTATAAGTAATGACAGACTGACAAAAATAGTTTTCTCTTATTAAATGTGCTTGGCTAGAGGCTGGTGCAACTCTGACTGCCACTCCTGCAAGATTACATTTCACTGTCAACTTCTTATACTTCCTCAGAATTTCTATTTTTCTAAGTAATTCAAAAAGTGAACAACAAAATACCTTTGCAAATTGGATCTTATTTTTGTTTTTATGCAATGGGCCCATTCAATAATCACCAGCTGATGACTGCCCAATAAAGCCATTAATTCAGAGACAATAAATTTAAGTGGTTGAAGTCCTTCCTTGCCCTTAGACAAATAAATTATAAACAGATTATTTTATGTAGACTGATGCTAGTAAAGAATGAACTGTATTTACAGAGTTTTAATCCATTAAGGCTGCAAACCGTGTATTTATTTTTCATGGAATGGAAGACAACTGTTTTCTAAATCTCTCATTTTCTTCTCTCTCTTCTCTTGCAAAGTATTTTTATTCTGCATGAGAACAAATTTGTTGAAACTCGTATGGAAAACAGTTCTTCTTTTTATTTTAGACCTACACAAGACAGTTTTAGCTTCATTTTTGCAGCCATGAGCTTCTGAATTGGCAAAAACAAACTGCTGTCTACAACTCAGTCAAAAAACAATAAGCAAAAAAATCAGACAAAAGTACATCAAAACAATCTGGATGATGTCTCATATTTGATTCTATATTCAAAACTGCAAAAAGGTCTCAAAAATATTTCAAAAATGCACTGTTTTTACTCCTACAAAAGGAGAAGAGTAGATCTCAGAATATCTTATCATATTACACTCGCTGACTATGTTCCATGTTGAGTGTGTGTATGTGTGTGAACTTTGTGAAGTTACTTTTTATTTAATTGAGATGAATAGAAGATCCTTTCTATGTGTTAATTTCAGACATACCAGAGAGTCAGTAGAAAAACAAAGACATAATGCTTCTGTTCTTCTAGACCCTGGTTAGACCACAACTTGGGCACCACATGCATTTCTAGAATCCTTTCAAATACATGAATATCTTCCTGCTCTTGTCTAGTGGGAAGAGTCAATGACTGCTTGAACTGTGCTACTGATAGTTTAAACCTGGTTAAAAAAAACAGCCCTGTAAGTAAGTACTTAGCATATTTCTGCAAAATGCCATTAACATCCAAAGTGTCTTAAATTGCTTTATTTTTACTGTATTTTACATTCATTTGACTCTCATGTATTTTTTATTGCTATTTTTATTCCTTACATTACTAGCTACATTTCTTCTAGATGGAGCTGTTTGGATTAGCCTTAAGAATAATTCACAGTGGGGTTAACATTCATGGTGAAGCTAACATATGAGCTTAAAGCACCATTCCTGTTAGCCCTCATATTCCCCTTTTTATTGCTCTGTTCACAAATATTCAAGCTGTCTGTTGAAAGATATTTGAAATACATTTCTTATTGATATTCCCAAAAAATCTGCCTTAACAATATTACCAGAAGTGTTGTCTTTGAAACATTTGGGATGTGGCTGCATTGTGAATGTGTGTGCTGGTTTGGTACCTATATACTGTGAATTCATTTAACTATACTGAATTCACATAATGTAAGAGATCTGGTTGGTTAACTTTAATTTCTGAGGATGCTGCTTCAAGTATAAGCTTGTATTTTCTTTGTCTGTCTATATTCATATGTAAAACCTGATGCACTTGTTTCAGTTTGTGACACAAATATGTGTAAAATGAGAGTAAAGATTTATACACAGTCACTGTTAACTCGATGGCTTTGAAAAATTCAGATAAAAGTATTGCATTCTGTACCTGTATTTAACTTAGAGGTAATGCTTTTGCTATTTCACACCATAATTTCTGACAAAATAATACTGCCATTGCTTCTGTAGTCTTTCCTAATGCGGCCACAAACATTTCACCTTTCTTTCTTTGACTTTTTGGTCTTAATAATGTGCAAATCTTGCAAATGAAAAGTAATTATTTTCATTCCTATAATCACGGAGACTACACATTCCTTTCTTTCTAACCATGCAGTTCTATATAAATATTGATTTGTCATGTAGGTTCTTTATTCTTGCCTGTATTTTAATATCATTTGTGTGTTTCAGATTTAATTTTATTATCACTTACTGCCTTTATTTTACATACATTGGGTTCCTCATTCAGTCTCTTTAATTCTGTGCTGTGTTTATTTTAAATCAGATTCTCTTCATAGTCTACCTCTGACTACATAATTTTAAGTCACATATATTTCTGTCTCTTAAAGGTATATCACTGAAGTCACCAAATTCTCAGTCTCTGAATTTGTTTATGAAGACAGTCAGATAAGGATCTCTTATTTCATTTGCCGCCTTATTTCTGGTAAAAAATAAAATGCCTTTTAAAAAGAGGATTTTATGTGTTTCACAACATGCTTAAAATATTTCTCTTACTATTGCTAACTTGTCTTTTTCCTCCTCTTGGAGGCTAAAAGTGTTATGAAATAATTTATAATTTCCTTTCCTAGAATGTAAAGGGACACTGTGCATTGAACCTCCTCTGGTTTATTTGCAATTTCAATCACAGTGAGATACAATTCACATTTCTTGACCCAAAGCTTCCTGTTTTTAAACAAGGTACCATACAGCTTCAGGGGAAACTGGTGGCTGAAGGACGGGCATTCTGAGCAAAGCTGAAAATGTTCAGGAATTTACAAGTCAAGCAGTACTGGGAGTTCAGTTGTTTTTCAACATAAAATATGAGAAACATCATTGTTATGTGAGAGCAAAATGTGAAATGCAAAACAAACAAAAAAAAATAACTGGAATAATACAGGCAAAAATTGTTTCAACAGTTATTTTATTGAAATGCAAAAAAAAAAAAAGGAGTACTTTCCACTGAAATATGAAAATTAATAACTTGCTGAGTTTGTCTTGCTCCTCCCCAAGGATTCAGTACATGTGTGTCTACAGTAAGAGTGCACAGGGTAAATGATCCAGTTCTCTATCCTTTTGTATTGTTCAGTAGATGAATATTTAAAAGCATACTATCTCTTGGTCTCGTGTATTTTTAGTTGTTATGCATTATACTCATAGATAGCCATTACAAAGAAACAGAGGAAATAGATAATGTTTCTAATCAGTACCTTTACCAAACAGACCAGGAAGAGTCCTGTTATATGGCACAATTTGTATTACATAAACAAATATTCTAGCTCTATTAATGCATTTTACTATGCCCTGATATCAGATTCACAGAGGAATCTCCAGTCTGCAGCTACAGTTATTGAACAATATTTGGACTGTTGTTAATTTCTCTGCTAAAATATTTGTGTATCACACATTTTCAACAATGTTTCTATGTATTTATTATTATATATATTCCTTGCAATCAACAATATGGCTGGAAAAATGACAGTTTCTCTTTACTTGTTTATATATTTACTATTTGTTCAATGGGTAAATGGACTGGTCTATTGACCATTTTCAGCCAGAACCCAAGCTCAAAGGGTAGAAAATACATCCCAGTCTTTCAGTCAGCCATATTGTATACAAAATGGGAACAAAGCAAAATTCAAAACATAGCAAGATTGAATACAAATACAGTAACATTAAAAGATCCACTCAGAATGTATTGAAAAACATTATGCAAAATGCAACCTGAGATGTGTATAAAATGCAGTGTAATCATATACATAATACATAACTTCTTTGTATAAGACAGCACATTAAGAGACTGAAAAAAGTTTATTTCATGTATTCTAATATTCATGATATGGGAAGATACATTACCTAACCATTGTCATGGCACAGCTGTAGGTAGATTAAGTAAGAGATGCTCTTTAAGTTCATCTTTGAAGCTTTTAATTGTTTTTAGATTTTTGATGTCTGTAGGCTGTTGGTTTCAGGTAGCAGGACTCAGTGTAGAGAGGGTTCTCTAACCTACAGAAGTTTTAAATGGAGGATGTATTTGAATTAAACTGTTATCCTGTGTACTTCTAAGTATGTAAGGTATGTATTCTTATTTGCCGGTAGTGGACCTGAGGAGGGCTGAAGGGTTCTTGACATAAATAGGCAAAGTATCTGTAGTGAACAGACTGAAGGCTAAAGTGACAGGCAAAATGGTATGACAGATTCTGCAAGATAGTTAGGATTATAACCTGTAAAGACAGCAACAGACCATGGATGGGGAAATATCAAAGGTGTACTGGATAGTATAGAAAGGTACCTGGAGGGTGAGAGAAGTGGTAAAATGGAGAGAAAGGTCTGGTAGGAGTCTATGACAATAAGTAATGTAACAATATCTTTTCCATTCTAATAAGAGGAGGTGGAAAGCTGGGTAAAAAAAAGACCACAGCCTAAATTTTGTAATTACTGTAAATCCAGTGAATTACACTCAATTAAAAAGCAGAAGCACCAGACAGAAAAGATAGTTTACATTATTATCTATAAAGGCTGTGTCAGGAAATGAACTGAAAGTGCAACCTGTATCTGCAACCTTGGGTAAGAGTTAAAAGTGTAAATGCAGCTTGCCACCAAGCCTAATGGTTAACATGACTAGAAGAGAAAAAGACCACAACCTACCTGCCTTCTAGGTTGCATGCATAAGTTATGCAGAACAGCCTACCTGCCACACAGGCTTTGCGCATAGCTTAAGTTGTACAGCCTACCTGCCACCTAGGTTGTGTGCATAGGTTAAATAGCACAATGTATATGCCACTTAGATTGTTTGAATAGTACTATAAAGGATGAAATACCTGGGAATCAAAAGAAAGTGCAGAAGGTAGGGAAACACAGTGGTGCAGCGGTTAATGTTGTCACCTCACAACAAGAGGTTCTCTGGTTTGATTCTCAGCTGGGGTGGCTTCTGTGTGGACTTTGCATCTTCACCCTGCATTTGCGTGGGTTTCCTCCCAAATTCTAAAGACATGCATCTGGAGCATTTCTCCCTGGGCCTCCACTGAAAATAGGCTCTGCCCTATTCTGACTTCTCCAGTCAACAAATGTTAAATAAAAATAAAAAAATGGAGGATATCAACCTATCTGCCAGCTAGGTTGTGTGCATAGGTTAAATTACTAAGCCAAACTGCTGCTTAGATTGCTGGAGTAGCAGTATAAGCAAAAAAGATTTAATAACAGAAAACTATCTACCACCTAGACTATAGCAGTAGAATCATAGAAGGATGAGCTTTTATAGTAGGCAATGAAAGACTAAGAAGAAAGGGGATCTGGGAAAGTAGAAGACAGTTTATATACAGGCTTTGTGTAAAGGTTAACTTTTACAACCTTTGTCCTGCCTAGCCTATTGTAATAATTGCGTAAAAAGTGACATAGTCAGGACATAAGCATAGGCCAAATGTGAAAGAGCATTACTAGAGGCACAAAGTGAAAAGAGTGGAGTGACAGGATGAGGGATCTAGTGAAGGAAGAAACAGAAGAAAAGAAGGGGACAACTTATCTGAGACAAGTTTTGTTTAAACAAAATTACCGAAAAGGCAATGTACTCCTGTAAGCCAGAAATGTGCAAAGGAAGAAATGAATTACAGTTAGTGAGACAGAAAGATACATGGAGCAGAAGAAGCAAATGTCTGCAGTATATCTATAAGGAGAGTGAAGACAGAGTTTGCCTTGAGAAGAAAAGGGATGTGTTTAGCTAAAATGAGACCTAAGATCTTACTAAGTTAATTATGAGGAAGTGCTGTCATTGATGGGTTAATGTGGAGTTTGTCAGAGTAAGGAGATGTGGTGCTTTATTAACTATGAAATGAAATACCGTGTGTTGCTAAGAGATTCTGGACTATAGTAATGTTATACTGTCTGATTAGTGGGGGTGAAGAAATTATGAGTTATCTGTGTAACAGAGTTGAAGTTTAGACAGAAAAGAGCATAACTTAGCTGGATTAAGATGTTAGATTTCTTAGAGAATAACTTGAGTTGGAGGTGGTTGCTTAATTCTAGAACAGAGGCTTTTGCAGAAGTGGTGCATCACACTTCTCAGCACAAAGTGTATTTGGTAGAGATCAGCTATATACTAAGCCTTAACTTAAAGCTGTAGTAGTGTAGCTTTGAACAAGGTTTTTTTTGTAGCAGAGACAAGGTGCACTCTGACTTTTTTTGTAGTGGAGCAGCTACCTGATTCACAAGTGAATAAATCAATAAACAAATAGTAATAAAATGCATTACAGCATCAGTTTGACTAGAGCAGAAATATGATAATCACACCTATAAGATAAGAGAAATAATGTACTCAGTGAACAAAATAATAACCAAGGGGCTATATAGATGGGATAATATGAACTTAATGACAACAAACTCTATCAGAAAAACATCAGCAGCAAAAAGACAACCATACTTCTCAACTGTACAGATTTTTGCAGAATGTCCAGATTTTTGCCTCACATTTTTGGTCTGTTCCTCATAAAATTTGGGATTTTCTGGATTTTTTGGGAAATAAGTGAGGGCTGAATTCACTAAACAATGACAGTCATTTGAGTTTCAGACTTTATATCCTTTGGAAAATGCATGGAAATACAAGACTTGTTATTCTAGCAACTTTCTAAGTTTCTAAGAGCAATATTTTAAATGTCCCTATTTTTGGGGCTTTGTCCCCCAATTATTTCTGGTGTTGTCCAGATTTTTTGTGCTAAGAGGTTGAGAGCTATGATGTAACCAGCAACACTTGGCTGTAGACTGTACCAGGCAGTTGAAGACTAAAGGAAAATAAATCAATAGAGGGTATGTCTACATTTTGGTAGATGACAGACTCCAGGCTAATATAGCTTCTACAGCACTTCTCACAGAGCTAATTCCCAGATAAAAAGTAGCTAACACTTCCACATGGAGCAAAGGTAAGTTCAGTTAAGGAATTAGTATACAAAATGAGGAGCAGGGGATTTATCAAGTGCTCTGGCCATATTTCCTATAGTCAGTACAAATGCCATCTTGGCTCTCCCTTGAAAAGAGGTCACAAATGTAGTGGAACTAATATGGTCAAAAAAGACAAACAACATAAAACTAAATAAATGCCTCTCTACGTAGCTTGCAGCTTAGAAATGTCACATTCCCTGTCATGAATGCAATAATCATTACCATAAAGCTGTGATAGCAGATGTGTGTAACAAGTATCTGAACTATGCAATTACCTTAATCTGACAGTGGTCAAGGGCTTATAAAAACAGAATACTAAAGTTTGGTACCCAAAAATAAAAGTCACAGCCTTCATTTTTTTTCAAATTACTGAGCAGTCTATATTGTACAAACTAATTACTGATATTACTGATCATATTAATAATGTTAGACTATGGCATCAAATGCAGTTATATACAGTGCCCAAGTATTCTTTAAAGTATTTATGTGATGCAGGAGCAATACATCTGTTATTATTTAGCTGACTGTTTGTCTATTGCAACCCTGTACTATTTTAGGCTGAGAGTTCTCTCGAAAAATGTTTTATAATTAAATATTTATGCTCCATGCCTATAGGCTATAAGTATTCCACAGTGTCTTTCTGTAGAGAACTCAGTTTGCTCTCACTGGAGGAATTTGATTAAGAAGGAATGTCTACTGTGCTAAAAATGAATTATAATATTCTTCCGAGAACCTATAAGAAATGATGGCAAAACATAACAAATGTTATCACACAACTGACAAGCCTGAATTTTTTTTTGCCCTCTGTGACTTTGGTCCATAGGGGTCTCTTGGGAACTACTGTTTAATTTACTTTTCCTATGTCACAGTTACAGTTAATGAATGGTTATGCTGCCACCCTTTCAGTAGATAAATCTCATTTTGAAGGCATTAAGAAGGGAGGTGTGCATGAGTGTGTGCTTGTGTGCATGTGTGTTTACGTTATTATGTGTGATTAGTACTAACTTGTTATTATGCAGATGGCTTGTAGTTAAAAAAATGTGTTTGTGCAACTATCAATCTATCTATCTATCTATCTATCTATCTATCTATCTATCTATCTATCTATCTATCTATCTATCTATCTCTCTATCTATCTATCTCTCTATCTATCTATCTATCTATCTATCCATCTATCTATATGTATGCTTGTATCTCCTGATTTAATTTCTCCAAGTTTTTGGGTTTCAAGTACCATAACAGGAATGGAACCCATTCCTAAGTCAAAATATGACTAAAGTTCATTGCATTAGTACTATTTTGATCTTTGTTGTTAGCCAAAAGTGCTCTAAACAGCACCCCCAATGTGCACAGAAATGAACCCTTTTGAAATGCATATGTAGTTACATGTATCAGTACTAATCCAACTGTAAATTATTATTTTTTTGTTACGAGACCCATTGGTATTACTACTATTAGAACTGTCTGGGTATCCTTCCACATTGCCCTTATTTCTGAATACAAAGCTTGGTATTTTATAACTTTGTGTTTCTCTGTATGTAAGACACTGTAATCACTAGGCATAGCAATTTCAATGATCAATGCTACTTTTGTCTTCTTTTCATGGACTACTACATCTGGTTTTCTCGCATCGATTTCTCGAACTTTTGGTAATGTGTAATCCCATGTGATATAAACATCATTCTCTATAATGCTTTGTGGCTCATGTTTCCAATGCTTCTCATCTACTTCAGTATTATAATGTTTGCATAACTCACTCTGCCACTAGTGGATCATATGCAGCAAGATGTGCTATGTGTGAGTGTTCCCAGTTCTGTTTTACAAAACCTGCATTTGTTTGTTTTTTCCCACATTTTCAATGGCTTTTATAAACCAACATGTATGCAGCCCACAGACATGGACAGTCAGTATTAACCTTTCATCATTTGATTTAAATTCACCTCTCCTTAACCATTTCTGTGTCAAATCGTGATTGACATGAGGTTATTCCAGGAGTTTTCTGTACCTGCAGCCATATTTATGCCTTTTCCACATTTCTTGACTTCTCATCTGATTCTTCTCCTTATCTTTTTTTTATTTTTTGGTACATTCAGTTGTTGACTGACTTTTGTCTACTTCTGGTTTGATTTTCATTTCCACCTGACACCAATATGCTTCTGCTGAGCTAAGCAGGGAAGTTATCTTAGACTTATTCTCCTCATGTTTTAAAACTTTCACTATGCTTGGATTTGTTGAAGTCAGCAGATATGTATACAGTTGTATGATTTCAGATCTATACATGTAATTAATTTTGAGGAGGCCCATACTTCCTTCAGAACAAGGAATTTATATTCTTGGTATACACTGTTTTGTACATATCATTTGGTAAGGGTGAAGTATTGTCTTGTTTTCCTGTACATTTTGCTTTTTCTATGTATGTATGTATGTGGGAGCGGTTATGTTGGTTAAAACTCCCTAAATGCTGAACACTTTGGTCATCAAAACAGATTATCAACAGATGTGTGAGAGTGACAGTCTCTGGGGTTGGGGAGTATGCCCCTTTTTTGGCAATTGTAGAGTTAATATATATATAATTAACAGAGAGTGTGGGGGGTGAGGGGGGCTTGCTCCCTGCAAAAATATGATGTTTTTCTTTTCTTTTTTTCTTTTAAGTTTAAATTTGCATGCACTGAGGATGTTCCTCCCACATGCATTGTGCCCTGTCAACATTTGTGTCGGTGTTCAGGTGTTTTGATGCTCTTCACTGTACGTCTACCTAGAAACATTGGTAGAGTTAGTGAAAGCTATGTTCAAGGATCCAGTATCTCAAGTAGGTACAGTGTTCAGTCTCACAGAGGGTTTCCAGTGGGAGTGGGTATGCACCATGGTTCAGCTATGAGCCCATTGCTGTTCATACTGCTGATGGACTACATTAGCAAACAGGTCAGAGGGGCAAGATCAACAATGTTGCTGTATGTAGATGATGTGGCATTACAGGCAGACTCTAAGCAAGAACTTCAGCAAAGGATATGGGAATGAAATGCAAAACTGAAGGTACATGGGATGAAACTGAATACAGATGAGACAGTTGTAATGCAGCAAATAGTGGAGCTCAGAAGAAGCTGAGAATTAAGATAGTAGGGAAATAGTGGAACAGGTTAACAGCTTCAAAAATTGTGGCGAGATTGTTGAGGAGAAGGGAAATCTGAATGAGGAGATAAAAGCTTGAATCAGAGGGGCTGCAGTCAACTGGAAGAGAGTGTCAGGTGTAGTATATGACAGAGAGATGTCAAAGAAGCTAAAACATAAGGTGTACAAAACAGTGATACAGCCAGTACTACTGTATGGTACAGAAATCTGGACAGTAAAGGCAAAGCAGTTGAGGAAGCTGGAGGTGGTGAAGATGAAGTGTCTGAGATGGGTGGTAGGATGCTCACTGTAGGACAGATGAAGAAATGAAGACATAAGAGCAGAAGCCAAAGAAGTTCCAATTCCAGAAAAGGTCAAAAACAACAGATTATGGTTTGTCCCCACTGTACCACAGTCTTGTACTGACAAAGCTGGTAAATTTTGATCAGCTGATTCTTGATCAGCTGTACCAGCTTTCTCACTTGTTAACAAATAGACTTGGGTTCCTATTAGAACGACGAAAACACATTTTGTCAAATGCATTTTCGTCTACACATGTAGGGCCAATAGGCAAAACAGCGAAGCAGCTGTTCAGAGAATTCTTTCCCTGGGAAAGAAGTCACTTGACCGCTTCATTGCTTTGCCTGTTCTGAAGTGTAGTGGGGTCCCTTGTCCGGTATAGCTCGCGAGCATGATTGTGCAACAGTTACTGATCTTAGGGTTAGGGTGCGGGTTAAGGTAAGTGCATATGTATGAAAGTGTTTACTGTTTTTTATTTTGCATTAGATGTATGGTTGAGTTAATTATGTATGTGTTTTCAGCTATTTACTTTTGTTTTGGGGGGTAAAATTAGGGTTAAGATAAGTGTGCATGTGTTTGGAACTGTTTATGTAAATGTGCAAGATTTACTGACCTTAGGGTTAGGGTACGGGTTAAGGTAAGTGCATATGTTTTAAAATGTTTGCCTTTTTTTTTCGTTAGATGTATGACTGGGTTATGTGCATATGTGTATTTAGTTGTTTACTGTTTTTTTGGGGGGGTATAATTAGGGTAAGGGTATGTGTGTATGTGTTTGGAAGTGTTTAATGTTTTTGGGGGGGGGGGGTTGGAACAGCAATTTCTTTCCCTAGGAACGAAATCACTGTTCTGTGGTTTTGACATATTCAGCTTTCGCTGATTATGTGTCGATGAAACACTGTTTGCTGTTTTCAGCCTTCAGTGTTTTAATATGAACCCATAGACTCATTGGCAAAAGGTTCCACTCATATATATATATATATATATATATATATATATATATGTTTATCTATATGCATGCATAGATATAGATACAGATCATGTATATATCACATACCATATATAATTCTCCAGTCTAGTAATGTCGGAATACTGATTAGTCAATTCAGATTCTTACTGCAAACCAAAGAAAAGGTCATCAACAGTTGAGTAGAAAAATACATTTTGCTTCCTTTACATGCATCCTTCATTGTCTTGAGCCCCTTAAGAAAATTGCCGAGATATCACTTTTAGCCAGACACTGTCTGGAAGATGTTGTCTTCCAGATGTATTTCCTGTGCTTGATATGGGTCAAAAGTGCACATAACATAAAAAAATTCTTGGAAGAAATTACTAATTTTCTCCAAGCTATATTCACAGACACCTTTATTTTAACCAAATCTTTAGTTCTATTAAATGTTAATGATACTACTGAAATGAATAAAAAAGATCTATACCGACTTTGGTCCATACTAGCTGTGGCAAGGAAATGTATAACTAGAAAGTGGAAGTCATCACAAGAACCTACTCTGGAAGAATTCTTGAGATTGATGGAAGATACAGCAACATTAGAAATTAAGGTGAAAGAATTGAGAATCTCTCCTAAAACATGGATAAACAATCCTTGGGGAAAAAATATTGCTCTTACTGAAACATTAAAACTGAACTCTAACTAATTAAATGTGTAACTTCATACTTTCCTTATTGAATATTACAATTGTTTTTATTTCATATTTTTTTTTTGCTTCTTTTTTTTTTTTTGTTCATGTCAATTGTACATAGTGTATATAAAGGCTTATGATACTTGTTTTCACTGATGATTGAATTGTTAAATATTATATTTGGAAAATAAAAATTATTTGAGGGGAAAAAAAAGTGCACATAATCCAGCTCAGTTCTGTTCTTAGTGCCCCATAAGGCCTCAAACTCCTTGTCAAACCAAAGGGCTGAGGTGCAGCAGTGTGCAGTTTATTTATGCTTTTCAATATCTTGGAAATGAATTTCTCCTTTGCATTTGTTCAAGTGCATGGTATTGGGACATATTCAGCTTTTTAAGGGATGCCAGAAAAAATATGCTTTGAATTCTGAATCGTAGCCTTGTTCAGGTTTATTATTGATGTAATCAAAGGATATATATTTATTATTTATTTATTGCATTTTGTTTAACTGGATGGTCTGACTTGAGTCATGCAAGACCCCTTTTCAGTGGATGCCTGAGGAGAAAAGGTCCACATTTACAATATATATACTTTAGATGTCCATACACAATATCAGAGCTAAGATTTGGACTAGGAAAGGTCTAAGGATAAACAATTCCCTTGTGTGATCCTCCTCAAACGAGATCTGCTTATTATGAGTCTCTTTCAGTACTTACACAATAGAGCTTACACATTGCCTACAAGATGTTAATTGTTTTTTCTGTCCAGTCGAAATCAGACCCATATGAAGAAGATGCCAAAGATGCTGTGATTTTTTTCACTAATATTGCAGTTGACTTTTGAAACTCATCTTGCACAAGTTTGAATATTTTCTGCCCTATTCTGTTTCAGTCTAAAACATGCCTTTAGAAAAATATTCATTTATATATATATATATATATATATATATATATATATATATATATATATATATATGTCTAATGCTTACTAGAAGCTAAAAGGTTTAACACATTTTCATTCTGTTTTATGTACAGCTTAATTCTGTATGAAATTATAAGATGATTTTTCAAACCACAGTATGCTTTCTGAAACTGCAAGATGCACCCTGACCTAATATTTGCTAGCACAGCAAAATTCATGTTTATGCCTTTTGGAAATGTACTGAGAAGCAGGTGATTATCTGCTAGGTCAGGAAAATGAACGAATAGTGTATGAATAGAACAATACTTTTTCTATAATATTTTTGAATATGAACAATCAGCTCTGTTCGTGTTATGAGAACATGCACAGCTGCGGAAAAGAAGAGATACATGAAACAAAAGACTGCTTGAAGAATCTGTACTTGCTTTGTGCTCAAATTAGCTATAGTACCTTGATGGTAACATAACATAGTGGGAAGTTGTATCTAACCGGTGGTCACCAAGGCCACGTTGTTTTTCTTAGGAAGTTTTTCATAAAATTGATAGTGCAAGCAGAAAATCATGGACAAACAGCTGCTATGAAATGATGATGTTCAAACTTGTGATCTTTTACGTCAGCTTGGTAGGCAATGTCTTCTTAGAAAGTGTATAAAGATGGACTTACTTCCTGATTTTAGTTCGACAAACTCTGTATTAGCACGTTTTTGTCTCCTTGCTGCAAGGTTAAAGTGCCTTAACCTGAACCTGCCGTGTATTGATCATTTTTGAAGTTTATTTTTTCCATTGACAGATTGGTCCTTCGGACCAGAAAACTCTTGCTCTAGCTCAGGTCAGATGGGCCCGGTGGCATGAAACCGTACGGGGAAGAGGCCACATTGGTTTTTCTGCTCTAAAAAGACCTCAGACTGAGTTGTCGTTCAAAACAGGCCAGCCACTGTTTCTGATCTGCGATTGGAGGATGAGTCAATGGTTCCAGCAGTGAGACGATCAATCACGGTGGCTCAGGTAAGGAGGAATTTACCTTTTCCTTGTTTCAGATCAGGGACTTGTTACAGTATTTGTTTTTGTCAGGGAGATTTTATATAAATCAGGGATAAAAAAGATTGCTGTCTTGTCATAGATCAGAGAAACAGGATAGGTAGGCAGTTATTCTAGATAAACTGTGAAAAAGAGAAAATCATGGTACCACGTGATAAGAAGGGTTACGTAACAATTTCTAACTAAGTTAAGACAACATGGGAAATAATTGCACAAAAAGATCCCAAGATCTGCCTTTAACCGAAGACGCGAAATATATGCAATCACAACGTGCCGATAACGTTAGGTACTATACAAAATGGGTTAATAAATACAAATTTTATGGCAAATTAGATAAACCTTCACTTATCAAACTTGTCAAACAACTTAAAACAGACGCAAAAGGTCAGGTAACAAAGCAATGCCAATTGGGAGTTCCTCAGGCACACAGGTGGCTTGAGGAAGCAAATCGCAGGGAACAAAAGATTAAAAATTCAAAAGCAATGTTTTTAGACAAAGAAGACAATAACCTAGTAATGGCATCAGCCCCTCCGCCCCCTCCGCTTCCCTTACCAGAATATGAAGCGAGTGGACAAGCTGATCCACCTCCGCTATATCCAACAGTCCCTGCGAAATCAAAACTGTTTGTCAGAGATCCTGTTGAGACTAGGTCTCGAACACGCAACTTAAGAGGGGATATTGAATTGTATGAAATAAATAAAAATTCACAAGCTATGAGTGAAGAAGAGATATGTCCACTCATAGAAGTACCAAATCCACAGGCAGGACAGGCAGGACAGGACCCAACTCTTCTAGTGTATAGACCGTGGACACCGGAAGACATCCGGAAAGCCACAGAGGGAATTCCCCATCCAAACATTAATTTTAGAAAATTCTTAGAAGACTTACAGGGCATGAGGTTAAGTTACCATTTAAATGGAGAGGAAGTAGAGAAAGTAGTCAGACAAATCATAGGTCCAGATTGGCACATGATCAGTGGCAACTGGAATCCCCGTGATGCAGAACATAGGTCACTCCCACATAGTAACGCAGAACTGGATAACAGAGTGAAAGGTCTGACAGACCGAATCTCTGAGAAATGGAAGCCTAGGGCTGACTGAACTTGCATTAATCAATGCATCCAATAAGAAGGTGAAACTGTTGATAGATATTATGCTAGATTATTAGAGTGTTTTAATAACCATTGTGGAATGCAGGTACCTGAAGACCAAACACATAATTCCCCATATGAGCAGCAACTAAAGAATGCATTTTTGATGGGTAGTATTGCACCCATAAGTAGCTTTATTACAAAATACATGGTAGATCATCATACGAGTAGATTACAGTCATTACTTGAATATGCAAGACATGCCAAAAGGCATTTTAATAGCAAAAAGAAAAAGAAAACTCAAGTATTTGCAGTAGAAGACGGAGCAGAAGTCTTTGTAGTACAGTCCAGGAAGAAGGGTAAGAAAAATGCCCAGGGAAACAAACAATCTGATAAGCGATCAGAGGAGTTTGAAGCGAGAAAGAAAAGGGGTGAATGTTTTAAATGCAGAAAAAAGGGACATTTGGCAAGGTATTGCAGGCAAAATAAGAAGGTAGCCACGGAAGATAAGGAGGGTGAGGACTGACTATATGGTAATCAAGAATCACTAGAAAGAAATGACCAAGAAAAGACAAATGTGAATGTGATAGAGGGAGTAGAGGATGTGATAGAAGAAATAGAGGATGTGCATGAAATCACAGATAATGAAGAAAATGAAATCTTGGATTTAGCATTATTGAGCTTAGAGCTCTACTTAGCAGACACAAAACTGGAAGTTACACTTCTGGTAGAAGGAAGGGAAGTTAAATTTCTGTGACTCAGGGGCTTCACGAACCCTGATACATCCTTCCAAACTACCAGAAAACTCAGAGTCACTCGACTATATATTGGTAAAAGCAGCCAATGGACAGCTGTATCGGGAGCCACTCTCCCATAACATAGCAATAACTGACCCTGTTTCAGGGATGACCCAAAAGAGCAAAATTGTTGTTTCTGCAAAATGCCCAGTAAATCTTTTGGGCAGAGACCTTATGCAGATATTTGGCATAGCAGTAGTTCCAACTATGCAGGGTATGGAAGTACAGTGACAAATGGATACTTTTGTGGTGCAACCGGAGGCAAAACAAGCAGCTTCAGCTTCAGAAGTATTTCTTTTGAGTGAGGAATTACAACCTTCTGAGATTTTGGATTTTGAAATGTTGAAAACAATGCAGACACTTACTACAAATGTAGAAAAACAAAAATGGATAAAACAAGGAGCAATTCTTGAGAAAAGGCTGTACATCTCCAAAGAAAGAAAACCAATTTTACCATCTAACTTGTTTAGATATGCAGCTTTGTTGAGCCATGGGCAGTGCCATGTCTCAACAGGGGGGATGGTACAGTTAGTGAATCGAGTGTTTACAACGTATGGATTTACAAACTACACAAAAAATTTTTGTGCAGCATGCCATATTTGTAACAGGCATCATGCACAGGGGACACTGAAGCCTAAGCAAGGGAGTTTCCCTACACCACCGTATCCGTTCCATACTATCTGTATGGATTTTATAGAACTAAACAAATGCGAAAATAAAAAGTACTGTCTTGTCATTATAGATATGTTTTTCAAATGGGTGGAAGCTTTTCCGACCAAAAATCCAGATGCAGCTACTGTTGCAAAAGTCCTCGTTAAAGAAATTATTCCTAGATTTGGCATACCGGAAAGGATCTATAGTGACAATGGCACACACTTTGTGGATCAAGCCATACAACAATTGAGCCATTATTTCGGGATTTCCTTGAAAAACCATTGTGCATACCACACCCAATCTGCAAGATTGGTAGAGAGGCATAATGGAGTTCTGAAAAATAAGCTTAGGAAATTGATTAGTGAGACACAAAAGAACTGGGTGCACTGCCTGCCTCTGGCACTGTTGAGCATGAGAACTGTTCCAAATGCAAAAGGGTTAACTCCTTTTGAAATACTGTTTGGGAGGGCATATTATATACCTCAGTGGAAACCTCTCATGCCTGCAGACCAGGAGGCTGACAGTTCACTTGCAGAATACATGAGACGACTTTTAAGTAATAAACAACTTTTGCAGTTAAATTCTGTTTCAGATAAAGAACAAGCCAGACCATCGGAAGCAGCAGTAGTCCCCGGCACGTGGTCTGGGTGAAGGTCATGAAGAAAAGAAATTGGAATTCTCCAAAGTGGGAAGGGCCGTACCAAGTGCTACTGTGAACACCCACTGCAGTCAAGATCGCAGAGTGAGCGTCCTGGATTCATCTGACACACTGTAAATTGGTTAAGAACTTTGAACTGGACAAAAACCTTGTTACTGTTATACAACGAGAACAAAATGGCCAGGTATAGAGTAAACAGGGATGCAGAACAACCTCAGAAAAATTGCATGATCATCCTGTTAGCTATACTGGTAACAGTGATCTTTTTGCTGTGGCCTTTCCTTTTTCCAGCCACAGGAGTTAAACTGAACAAACGTGATGCGTTACTCATAGACTGGCACCCAAACTTTAACACTTACCAAGCAATTAAATATGTGTATGCTGAGACATTCAATGTTTCAAACTGCTGGATTTGCACAGCTATGCCAACAGCATACAGGGGATTATTAATGACTGCTGTCCCCCTAGGGGTCAATGAGACCTGAGAAAATTTGATTTTTGATATTACACCTATGAAATCACAAGACAAAAAAGCATTGTACCTACCTGTTACACAAAAAGGAATTGTATGTTTTTATAAAAATGACACTATTCAGGTGGGTTGGAGCAATTGCAATGTGACTGTTTCTTATAAATGTTATATTAAGGCTAATAAGGCAGAAACTATCTGTGATGCAAACTATGACTCATATCTTGAGAAAATGAAAAAAACTGTTAGTGAAATACAACATAATCCTGTTCTTTTGAAGCAACTTTCTATTATTGACAAGAAAATGTTTCATGCAGGGCAAGCATATATCAATACTAAAGTAGAGAATTGTTATTTTGTTTGTGTGAAAAAGGCATACAAATGGCTACCTGAGAATTGGTCCAGCAGATGTTTTATGGGTTACCTGGTTCCGGCCATACGACACACTGCAGCTTTGCCTCGAGGGAAAATTTGAAATGTCAGAGAGGTCAGCAGTAAACCTGGAAATCCAATCAAGAGACCTGAGAATCCAGTGGGATGAATTGAAGCAGGGTGGAGAAACCATAAATCCATGAAAAACAAAGATAAACTGACACACATGGACTTGAGTGACACGATTATATCATGGGCAGGCATAGCCTCTGCATATGGAAAAGTGAAATCGATTTGGGAGCTGAGAAAACTGTCCAAACTTCTCAAAGTTATGAGCAATGCAACTTTTTCTGCTCTTGAATTAGTGATGAACTAAATGCTATGAGAACTGTGGTGCTTGAAAACCGCATGGCTCTTGACTTCACCCTAGCGGCGAGAGGTGGTATGTACGCTTTAATCAAAGAAAAATGCTGTTCGTATATTTCTGACAACCAGCATGAGATAAACGACCAACTTGAGGTGATCCAGCAAGTGTCGACCATGACCAAACCAGGCCCAAACCCTCTGATGGACTTTTTACAGAATTTGTTTGGGGGTGGGGTTCCATCCTAATGAACATCCTGATTGCCATTTGTGTGGGATTACTCCTATTAGGAGCATGACACCAATAAGTACTTCCACCTAATATAAGCGGAAAATAACAAAGCACTATTTGGCTGGTGAACCAAACAGTCGACTTTATTACAAAAACGTGTAGAGAACTGTTTTTAAAAAACAGGTACTAAATAAATATAACGAGTCTATTTTTAAAATATGAGTTGAGTGCTTTCACCCAGCTGTTTTTTAAAAACAGTTCTCTACACGTTTTTGTAATAAAGTTGAGTGTTTGGTTCACCAGCCGAATAGTGCTTTGTTATTTTTCGCTCATATTAGGTGGAAGTACTTATTGGTGTACTCGCAGTGGTATCCTGTTTTGAGTTTGTTTTTCAGTATTCAGTTGTTGCCGAACCTGCTATGGAGCACACCGGTGCGCTACCTAACAATGGAGATACTTTAAAGCATACCATTGATGGTGAAAAAGACAGTTTATCCAACATCCAAGAGGACATACCTGTGTTACAGGGTGAATTGAAGAGTTTAACCCTGCTTGTCAAGCAGTTATTACAGAGCAGTCGAAGAGTACATGAGGCTGGTGTAAATTCGGACTACAAGATTCACCAAACACAAGAGAAACAAGATTTACACACAGGTACATTAACACCACAGTCTCATCTTGCCGACGGGGTTAGCCAAGAACAACATTTAAACATTACACAAGGAGGACTTGCACATTGGGATATTATATTTACTGACGGTGGTGATGAACAAGCATCGGTGGACAGTTTGGACATACCTAATGGTCAAGGTGCTTATAAGGAGAGAACAACTAACGTATTGGATATACGAGAATCATTTAACAGTAGTAAAATCAATCTCACTGATTTTACGTTTGATTTTTCCTTATATGACATAAATGAAGAAGCTTTAAGAACTGGCACCAAACCTAAGAGAACATTTCCTTCAAAAACCTATTCTACTGTCACTGGTCAATCCACCCAGTGCAGCAAAGGTACTGTAAAATCCAAATCTGATTTTGTCCCCTCTTCAGAAAAAGTGCATAATCATGTTGTGGACAATAAATTTAATAATTTCTTGACTGTTAATTATAAAATGGATGATTTTAAATGCTGTGACAATTTACCGAATTCTAATGTTACTGATTATGGGAATCTAAAGAATATGATTTTTACATTAGGTAAAAAATTGAAAAGTATTAACGGTTTGAAAATAGACAATGTTTATCTATCTAGGAACATTGACATGAATATAGTTCCTATGGGCTTAAGATTTTTTAAATTGCCTTTAGGTCTTGAATTGTCTAGTGAAGCAAAGAAGGAATTTAACAGTTTTTTTGACGATTGTGGATTTAATTTTATGCGGTTACTTATGAAACACAATGACGAGAAACTCAGCAAACAAATTTTAGAAGCAGAGAAGTTAAATAATAGTATCATCAATGATCTTTTATTCTCTGAATGGGAGAATTTATATAATAAACAATATCAGGAAGCCAATAAGTGGATTTCTGATATAGTTAAGCGAAAATTTAAAAAGTTAGAAAGAGATAGTGAACACTACAACAGGAATACAGCATATATTTGGCCACATTCCAAAGCTAATATTGATGTTTATACTAATCCCAACAATAAGATTAGTGAAGGTGCACAGAAGAGAGGCGAGAGGAGATTCATCAATTATCAAGGGAGAAATTATAATAACTTACAGACCTACAGGGGATATTCTAATGAGGGGGATTTTCAGAAGGGGGAAAGAGAATACACCCAACCATACAAACAAGGGAACCAGAATTATGTGAGAAAGAGGAGATTTTAGAAGCCAATTTAGGGATTGAATCTAATAGCAATTTATTAGCAAAAGGCAATGACATTGAAAAAGATGGAAATATTTATAGATACAAGAACTTTAACATTTACAATTATACAGATTTAATAATAGATAATACACACTTTGATTTATTTACCAAAGGAATGAAGTTCATCCCTAATCCTAAATTTGACATGGTCGAAGCCATTATAGACTTTAAGAAATTCATCAGAAAAGTCAATTTGACTATTCATTTTAATAACTTAGATAAATCTGAAGTTAGTAACTCCAGTCTTAATGTTAATCAAATGACACAGTTAAAGAAAGTAAGTACATTTGTTCCTCCCAGTCATCCAAAGGTTGAATTATATGAGAAAATTACCATTAGAGAACTGTACCGGGAATCGAGAAAGTTGAAACAAATAACTAATAAAAGCAATTTAACTCAAGAAGAGGATAAGATGTTACGGAACATCAGAGACAATCAGAACATCAGAGTGATGAAACCGGACAAAGGGGGTGGAGTTGTTCTTTATGACAATATCCAATACATCAAGAAAATTTACGATATATTACATTATTCAGGGAATTATGTACCTATATCCTTAAATGAGCTAAACATTGCTTATTTTAGGATTGACTCTTATATAGAGGAATATTACATAGACGGAAGAATCACCAAGGAGATATACGATTTTTTAAAAGTAAAGTTTCCAAAATTAGCAACCCTCACAGGTATACCTAAGGTACATAAAGACGCAGTGGACCCCCCTTGCGTCCGATTGTCTCTGGAAGTAAATCCAAGACATTTCCATTGGGAAGATATATAGACACTAAGCTTAAATTTTTATATGAAAAAGTCCCACACATGGTGAAGGATTCTTGGGTTTTCTTGGAAAATTTTCCAACTAAAACGAAGTAAGAAAATACTATTTTTCTTACTATTGATGTAATAGACTTATTCTCTTGTATACCCAAAGACAAAGGATTAGAAGCATTTACTAGCAGCATCACTAAGTACGCCAATATGCAATGGGATGAAATTTGTTTAATTGAAGAAATGATGGCCATTGTATTAGATAACAATTTTATTTATTTTGAAGGTGAATACTTCAAACAAACTAGAGCGGTTGCAATGGGAGCAGCTTGTGCTCCCATCTATGCTAATCTTGTGATGCTTTATCGGGAAGAAACAATCTTATTTACAATTGAATGCTACCAATTTATTACATATTATTCACAATTCTTGGATGACATTTATATCTTATGGGAGGCAGATGAAAATAGACTGGAATAGTTTCTAAACTTTTTAAATAGTAGTAGTAAATATTTAAAATTTACATATTCGTATAACAATACAGGAGTACCATATTTAGACACCTACATAACATGCCAAGGGCAAAAATTAAATTCCACTATATACAGGAAAAACACTTTTTTCTAACAACTATTTAGAATATACTAGCTGCCATCCAGAAAAATTAAAGAAAAATGTTTTCAAGGGACAATGTGTACGGGCAGCATGTATGATGTCAGACAATGAACATTTTTTAGCAGAACTGGATTTCATAAAGAACTTATTTATACAAAGAGGATATCCGATCAATATGTTGGAAGACACTATTCAATACATTATTCAAGCTAGAAACACTAGATATAAACCTTTATTAGGTAGCAAGTATATGTTGGATGAACAAGAGGGAAACATACCTCTAATTAATGGTAATAACAATATAGAAAGGTTTCATAGATCTTGTATAATACAGTTCAACACGGCTACAGATTACATCAAAAAAATTATTAATAATTTTTGGTATATCATATCTGATGACATCTTTCTTTCTAAAATAGTGTGTAGTAGACCTAATTTCATTTATAAAATGGGGAAAAACATTAAACAAATAGTGGAATATAAGCATATTGATACTAAAGGTAAAAAGGTGACCACTTGGACTAAAAAATGTGGTTCCTGTAATCACTGTAAATTTATCTCTGAAGAGAAATATATACAGTTAGACAATGGACACAAAAATTGAGTAAAAAGTCAGACAGGAAATTGTAACAGCAAGATGGTTGTTTATTTGAGTAAATGCCAAATGTGCTCAGGTTTTTAAGTAGGTAAAACAGAGAGAAACTTCAGAAAAAGGATATATGATCATACATATTGTATAAAGACTAAAGACAAAAACAATGCCCTTTACAGACATATTGATAGGGAAGGCGCAGACCATGAATTCAAATTTATTATTTTGGAAGTGATAAAGACAGAGCCTAAGGGGGGTGACTGTAAAAGCTTATTAAGTTACAAGGAAACGTGGTGGCAAATTTTATTAGATGCCACTACACCCCAGGCTTAAATGAATACATATCAGTAAAACCATTTTTGGTCCCATTTTAGACTATTTTTAATAATTTAACAATTTTTAATAATCATTTACAATTCATAGTTTTTAATTATTTATTAATTAATTATATTTTCTCACAATACTATTGCATATCTATTCATTTGAATCCATGCATTTTATTTCATTTTATTTTATTTCATCTTAGTTTATTATTATTTATTCAATTGTTAGATTTCAGAGATAAGATGATTAATTATATTATTACATATTTATTTATTATTATTGAATTGCAATATTTTAAATCAAATATATAATACTTAGTCATTTATTGACTAAAGTATGTATTACTACAATATATATTATAATTGTTAGGACATTTTTAAGTAATGAATTTTGGTATATTATGTGTTATACATTAGATACAACATTATTTTATATCTTATATTTTTGTATACATTTTCATGCATATATTTTTCATATTTGGATAGTTTTTTTCTAAATGAATATTTAATGATTTTGGTGGTAAAATTCATGAAATTGTATTAGTGTCACTTTAAATTTTCAAATTGCAGTTTGGCGCCAAAAAAGGCATAAAACAGCTTACTATGTCAATAGTGAATTAGTTCTGATGAAGCCCGGATATGCTGGGTGAAAGCGTTCAACTCATATTTTAGAAATAGACTCGTTATATTTATTTAGTACCTGTTTTTTAAAAACAGTTCTCTACACGTTTTTGTAATAAAGTCGAGTGTTTGGTTCACCAGCCGAATAGTGCTTTGCTATTTTACGCTCATATTAGGTGGAAGTACTTATTGGTGTACTCGCAGTGGTATCCTGTTTCAAGTTTGTTTTTCAGTATCCTATTGGGAGCATGCATTTGTTGTGGTATTCCCTGCATGAAAAAGTTAATCAAAGATTTTATAGACATATCAGTTTCTGAGACTTTGTATCAAAGTACTGAAATTGAAGAGTTGTTGAAAACTGAAATGCTTTCATAAGTCTAAACTAAATGACTCTCTTAACTGCAAATCCGGAATGGAAGAGGTTAGGAGAAGAAGCAAACTGTTTATGCTTTTGGAAATAGAATAAAAAGTATTAACAGGGGGGAAATGTCAAAAAAATATTCATTTATATATATATATATATGTCTAATGCTTATTAGAAGCTAAAAGGGTTAACACATTTTCATTCTATTTTATGTACAGCTTAATTCTGTATGAAATTATAAGATGATTTTTCAAACCACAGTATTCTTTCTGAAACTGCAAGATGCACCCTGACCTAGTATTTGCTAGCACAGCAAAATTCATGATTATGCCTTTTGGAAATGTACTGAGAAGCAGGTGATTATCTGCTAGGTCAGGAAAATGAATGAATAGTGTATGAATAGAACACTACTGTTTTCTATAATATGACTGAATATGAACAATCAGCTCTGTTCGTGTTATGAGAACATGCACAGTTGCAGAAAAGAAGAGATACATGAAACAAAAGACTGCTTGAAGAATCTGCACTTGCTTTGTGCTCGAATTAGCTATAGTACCTTGAATGGTAACATAACATAGTGGGAAGTTGTATCTAACCGGTGGTCACCAAGGCCACGTTGTTTTTCTTAGGAAGTTTTTCATAAAATTGATAGTGCAAGCAGAAAATCATGTAAAAACAGCTGCTATGAAATGATGATGTTAACACTTGTGATCTGTTACGTCAGCTTGGTAGGCAATGTCTTGTTAGAAAGTGTATAAAGATGGACTTACTTCCTAATTTTAGTTAGACAAACTCTGTATTAGCACGTTTTTGTCTCCTTGCTGCAAGATTAAAGTGCCTTAACCTGAACCTGCCATGTATTGATTATTTTTGAAGTTTATTTTTTCCTTTGGCAGCATGGTATTGGGACATATTCAGCTTTTTAAGGGAGGCCAGAAAAAATATGCTTTGAATTCTGAATCGTAGCCTTGTTCAGGTTTATTATTGATGTAATCAAAGGATATATATTTATTATTTATTTATTGCATTTTGTTTAACTGGATGGTCTGACTTGAGTCATGCAAGACCCCTTTTCAGTGGATGCCTGAGGAGAAAAGGTCCACATTTACAATATATATACTTTAGATGTCCATACACAATGTCAGAGCTAAGATTTGGACTAGGAAAGGTCTAAGGATAAACAATTCCCTTGTGCGATCCTCCTCAAACGAGATCTGATTATTATGAGTCTCTTTCAGTCCTTACACAATAGAGTTTACACATTGCCTACAGGATGTTAATTGTTTTTTCTGTCCAGTCGAAATCAGACCCATATGAAGAAGATGCCAAATATGCTGTGATTTTCTTCACTGATATTGCAGTTGACTTTTGAAACTCATCTTGCACAAGTTTGAATATTTTCTGCCCTATTCTGTTTCAGTCTAAAACATGCCTTTAGAAAATATTTTATGTTATTTTATTGTTTGTATAGCTGACATATGGGTAACAAATACTCTATTCTTTTTTGTTGTTATTTGTAGCTGAAACCACTCTCACAAGCAGATTCTAAGTAAGGAAGAATAGTTACTCTATGCTCTTTTGTGGGTAAGGGGGCATCTATCTATACTGTCTGTGTTAGCAGTTGAAAAATATGAGGGGATATTAAACACAGTGCAGTACTTTGACTTTTTATTCAGTTTGTTAATTTGTTTTGACACCAACTTCTAATATGTTTTGAGTTTAAATGCACACATCATACAGAGATCCAGTTTGTGTTGTTATGTGGTTAAATTATACATCCCCATTATCTGGTATCAGAAAGCCATCCAACTGAAAATAAGATAAAAGAATTAAGTGATATTCCTGACTCTGATAATAATATTTAGGGGAGTCTAAAGTGACATTCCTGAAGGCTGCTAGTAATGCCTAGGTGACTGTGACTTATGGTTAGAATTTAGAAATGCCTTCTTATACAAGTCAGACATTTCATACTGAACAGTCTACAAGCTATATGCAATTCCAAATCACCAAACAAGGATTCTACCACATAACATCTACATAGTAAATATGAAGTAAATCAAAGTTAGGATTATAAATCTATGCATGTATCTGCAGCTGATTAATTCCATAATTTCCAGTTCTGCCTTGCAGTTCAGTGTGCATTGCAATGACTTTGCCCTTGTCTTTCAGTCATGGCCTGAGTCATTAACTGGCACAGATAAGACATTTGGGATTTTTTTTTTTATTAATAAATGTAACTACAAAACTGCTAGTTTAATAAATTGATTTTGTAAGGGTATTAAAATAATATCTTTCTTTCTGCATTTTTCTGACATTTATCAGATGTATTAATTTAGTAGTGGATTGCCCAGAGGTTTTGTAGGGCCAGATACTGAAGGTGTTTGCATCTGTTTAATTTCTGTTGTGTGTGTGTTATCAGATGTATTAATTTAGTAGCGGATTGCCCAGAGGTTTTGTAAGGCCAGATACTGAAGGTGTTTGCATTTGTTTAATTTCTGTTTTGTGTGTGTGTGTGTGTGTGTGTGTGTGTGTGTGTGTGTGTGTGTGTGTGTGTGTGTGTGTGTGTGTGTGTGTGTGCATGCCCGTGCATGTGTGTGTGTGTGCGTGTGTGTGTTTTAAAGCAATTCCAGAGGTATGACATTCTGATTTGCATTTTATCAGACACAGCATATGTTTTTTTAACAACATAACACTATTCTGTTATGATTAGCACTGTTATGCTATATGTGAACTATACTTCTCTAACTTGTGTGGAGGATCTGAGAAGAGTTGCGACATTTTATACTATACTATAATAGATAAGAAACATATAGTATTTTGTAATATCCCAAGAAGTAACATTTGGCATGAAAGTTCTCCACTGTCTGGTTGGAGCTTTGATACTTTGCTTTTATTCTTTCAGCTGTAACACATGTTGACAATCCAGCACGTTCTTGTGGCAATAAGCTCTATGTCTAAACTGTATTTTTTATTGAAGATGTGACATGAAGGGCCTTAGTAAATTTGAGACTACTAAGATAGAGTACTTATGAATATATTTGGTAGACTTAAGTTCATAGTTTCATAAATCTGTACTAGGCAGTCAGCAGAGTAGACCATTAAGAGACTGGACACTGCAGATCCCACTACCTGCTTCTCTGTCTATAAGGTCCAGAAAAGGCAAACCAGGAGTAAAGGTTCGGACCCTGATTCACTTATTAAGGTTGGCTTTAAAGAGAGTTAGAGAGCTCTTTGTTTGGCATACAATGGGAGCTTATTCCATAAGTAGAAATTCCTTTGGGAAAGAAATCTATCCCAACAGCATGTCCTGTTAATATCTCATTGAGGATGTAAGTCCTTAGAGTGGATACTGATGGTATTGCTGTCTTTTGAACATGTAAGAGGTCCTGAATAATTTTGACCTTTGTAGACCTGTAGATGATGTGCACATGTTGGAGTTTACATGAGAAAGAGTAAAATTACAGGATGTTTAGGTGCATTGTACAATTTAAGGTGCTCATACATGAGATTTTCTAGGTCAGAAATGCCTGTGCCTTTTCAAACTGGGCAGTATGTTTAGATATGTGTCACACCAAGGGGGGTATTATATTACATTATGGGCATGATCAATAAGGATTATCGGAGGACAATAACCTCATTTGATTTGGTGGCTGTATCTTTAGTAACTATTTGTACTACAAATAAATATTTCATAACAATAGTGGATGTATGGTGGTCAAAAGGAAACTCAGTGTCTACAAATGTGTCCAGATCTCTAATGACAGTGTCAGCTTTTAAGAAAGTTTAATTTGTGTGGTTGGATGAAGGGTGTTACTATTTCCCAAAGAGTACACCACTGTGGTTTTTATGCTGATCTTGAGTCCATGGTCTTGACTCCAGTAACTAGTGTTAAATTAATTTTTTGTAAATGTTCTGCTCATCCCTGGATTACTTCTGCTTAAAATATGAGGGCAAAAACTGCATGAGAATATATGGCTGGAATTCTAAAGGTCCTTAAGAATCAGTAGCCTAGTAAGTGCCTATTAACCTATAAAACCTATTGCAAGAAATAAGTATTCCTAGAGAGAATTAATGACTTCTCTGAGTTTGTAGTCATCCATAAAGATTGTCAGCCAGAAGTCTTTAATATTAGCTCAGATATTAGCAAACTATATGCCAAAGAGAAGAGGATCGGGAATGGAAGTCTCTGGAAATCTACTGGTAACAAGTTTTATAGCACAGAGTATGCCACCAACTCTATGTGTGTTCTGGCTGTGAGCCAGTTAACTATCCAAAGGTTTACATAGGTTTAATATTAAGTAAATGAGTTTAGCAATAGTACCAAAGTCTGAGATGGTATCAAAGGCCTTTGCAAGATCCGAGAAGGTGGTATACAAATATCGGTCACTGTTTAGTGCTTTAGGTACCTTCCCAAAGAAGTTTACTAACAAAAACAACATTTATTTATTTATTTGTTTTTGTTTTCCCCTTTTCAGCAGAGGCCAGTGGAGAAAAGCTCCATGCTTAATAACAATAGGATTACAAATGGTAACAACTGATTGTAAGAGCACATGGTACGTACATTTGAAGATATGAAACAGAATAGTGCATGTAGATTTTAATACATTTAGGCTGCACTATGCATGCAAACACTATACAAACATAAAAATAAGACAAATATGAAATCCAAGTTAGAGTTCTGCTTGGAGATAAGGAGAGTGATTATTGTAAGGTAATAATTACAAGTAGAACTGTAGGACTTGGATATATTTATAGAAGGTATGAGGAGCATTGAGGCATGTGAAGTGTATGAAGAAGAAGAGTCATGACGAAGAAAATACTTGGACAGAGTTGGGAGCAGACTATGGGAAAAGAGGCTGATTCCATGATAATGTACAGCAGGTTTAGAACAAGAATATAGGGGTCTTTTTATTTGTTTTTATATGGTATCTGCTTGCCTGGAGCTAGGAGTTAAATAGGTATTGTTTCATCTGATATTTGAAGGATAGGAGGTGTTGGATTTGCCTTAGAGCTAAAGCTTAGCAACATAAATGGAGTACAGAGAGTCTCCTGCATAGTTATTTGATTTGGTTACACTGAGGGTCAGCTTGTCATGTGAGTGTGGGGGACACTTAGATGAGTACAGATTAACTATATTTTAGTACTGGACAGTTGTCTGGTTTGTAAATACAGCTGTGTCCTGTGGCTAGTTGATAGTAGGAGAGGAATGATTTGAACCATTTGAGTTGTTTTAGTTACAGACATTGATGGCTTTTATACTGTTTGTTAGGCGCACATCTGGCAGTTTTATTATAGCACTGTTTTAATTTGTAGATTAATTAGTATTAGAGAGGCACAGAGGACACTATAGAGCAGAAAGGTTGTGGGGTTTTTTTTCAGGATGAGTCAGTGAGGATGTGTTTAGTCCTGTGCAGGCTACCTAGTTTTTGATGTTTTTTAAAACTGTTTTTTTATGTGACATTCAAACTTAAGTCGGTCATCAATAAATTATACTAAGTAGCTTGGTGTAGGTGACCTTTTTGATTATTTTTGTTTTTAGCTGAAGTTATGTTAAATGAGTTTGTTTCATGTTGTAGTTGTTTTGGAGTAAATAATATTAGTTTGCTCTTTTTGGCATTTAAAAGGAGTTGAGAGTATTCTAGGCAGTTTTGTATAGCTGAGAATGACTATTAAGTATGTTCTTACTGTGAGTTAGATTGTTGAATGAGCAGATGAGGGCAGAGTCATCTGCGTATTGAATAATGGTTGCCTGTTCTTTGGAAGAATGAAGGTCATTAATGAATATTAAGGATGAGTGGGCCCAGTTTACATCACTGTGGGACTCCCACTATTGTGGATAAGAAAGGAGAAAAGGTACTTTTCATTTTGTTGACTGTTTTCTTTTGGATAGGTAGCTATTCAAGGAATGCATAGCTAAGTCCAGAGGTAGGAAGTTTGTTCAGAAGTTTATTTTTTTTTAACAATCTCTTTATTGACATTTCTTAAATAACATTTCCATTGAGTTCAATTCCAAGAACAAACATATCAGACAAGAAAACAAAAATAATTAGATAACAATGTTAAGTACAATGAAATGTAATAGAGTGACAGGATGGTGTTATCCCATATGATTAGCAAAAAAGTTGAGAAAAATATTAAACCATTCAATAAACTATATACATATATACATATGTACTGCTTGCCAGTAAACCACAACCAATATGATGACATTGTAAGTGTACTTGGTATGTAATTATTGCTATTGGGGAAGAATAGAATTAGGTTGGATTATAATAAGTAGCCCAAAAATGTATTGATTATAAGTACAAAATGTATAAATGAAGCACCTGAAGCCATGAACTGCTCGAACACGACTTTATTACTTCCAAAAAATAAAAATCACAATAAGCAACGATAAACGCTTAACTTGTTCACCGCATTTTTCATTATCAATGTTATCACATACAATAAGCAATGATAAATGCTTAACTTGTTCACCGCATTTTTTGTTATCAATGTTATCACATTGATAACGAAAAACGCGGTGAACAAGTTAAGCATTTATCGTTGGTTATTGTGATTTTTATTTTTTGGAAGTAATAAAGTCATGTTCGAGCAGTTCGTGGCTTGAGGTGCTTCATTTATACATTTTGTGGTCCAGTTCATTTTGTGGGGCGCCTTTTTCTCTAATTTTTGTTGATTGATTATAAGTAAATGATGGAGGGGGACAGGTGCTGGGGATGGAGTAGAGAAAAAATGCAGTTTTATTCCTTAATAATTGGACATTGGTAGGAGTCAGTAAGTATTATCTCAGTATATGATCCATTAGTGTGTTCCAAAATTCAACAAAATGTTTATTTCATTTTTGGGTATGCATTAAAAATCTGTGTGCTATTATATATCTGATAGAAATTTGTCCTAATCCATTACAAGGCATCTTGAGTTCTGTCTTTCAAGTAATATAATGTTTTAAAAGTGTGAATAGAATAATTAATATTCTTTCTTGTTGTTTCTTTAGCTTCACAGGGGGAACATGTAATAGGGTAAATTGCCAGGATAATGTAAATTTCTCATATCCCATTTTGCTTAATCTGACATTGAGTGAACACCATAAATTGTATGAGCATTTACAGCTCCAAAATATATGAAGTAGGTCAGCATTCTGGCTATCACAATGTGGACATAAGGGGAATGAAGCCAGTTTAAATGTGTTTATGTGTGTCGGGGTAAGGTACACATTATTTAATATCATGAACTGAGTGTAACTCAGTTTTCTGAAGGGAATATATTTATTTGTCATTTGAACAGATTGAGTCATCTGGTCATTAGAAATTAGTGGATCTATGACATGCTAGTATTTTGAGAATCTCTTCTTGGTACCTTATTGGCATAATGAGCTTGTACGAGCAGGATATCATTTTCTTTCTCAATGTTAGTAGAGACCAGAGTGTTTTGATAAAGCTTATGTCTCTCTGCGTGATTGTAGAATTATTTAGTATACTGGCACATGTATCTCTGATTTGTCTTAGCATAATTAGGTATCATTTAGGTAAGTGCAAAGTTGTTCTCAGCTCTGTGAGGCAGTGATTCCCATAAGAATAAAGGTTTAACACCATCAGCTCCTTTAGTAAGGGGTATGCTTTTAAATTTAACATTTTATCATTACTCTTAAGGTTAGGATTCATATATAGCAGTTGCATTATAATAAAGGCATTATATAAATTCAATGAATTGCTAAGTTTTTGCAGTGCATTAATTTTGTCTCCAAATGTTTTATGTAGCTTTTTGTTCTTCAAACTATTTTTTGTCCAAGAATGAGAGATCCTGGGGATTCATGTTTAATGATTTAACATAGTTATAGTATAGGGTTAAACAAGTAGTAGACCATATTTTTTTGCTTGGATTATATTCAGATATTGCCAGTACCCTGTTGAGTGTTATTATGTCATAGTATAGTTTAAAGTCTGGGAAAGCTAAACCTCCTTTTTCTTTAGAGAGAATCAGTGTTTTATATGCAACTCTAACTGATTTAGGATACCATACAAGCTTGGAGAGAGATGAGTGTAGTTTCTAGAAGAAGTTAGCCTGTATTGGTATATCAGTACCATTGAATAGGTATAATATTCTGGGTAGAATGTTCCTTTTGATAATGGCAACCCTGACTAGTACAGATAAATGAAGTTTTTCCCATCTATGGAGGTCCTGTTGTATTGTTGACCATAGGTTTGTTACATTGCTTTGGTACACCAGTGATGGGTCTTGATGAAAAATAATTCTGTGGTATTTCATAGTGTGATTAAATTTAATTTCTGTGGACAGTGGGTATATTGTTAGTTTGGAGGATAGATTGGCAGGAAACACTAGTGATTTCTCTGGGTTATTTTATAATTAAAGAATTTTGAGAAATCTCTTATAGAGGTTACGATTTTCTCAATATCAGAGCTTGGTATTGTAAAATATACATTCAGGTCATCTGTGAAGGCTGTAAAAGGAATCATTGTATTATATAGATTTGGTGTTTGCTGTTTTTTTGTGTAATAAGTAGAAATAATGATTCAAAATACAAACTGAAGAGATATGGTGATGGGGGCATCCTTGTCTAGTTCCATTTTTAATATCTATTCTAAAAGAGAACATTTTATTAACCTGTAGTATAGTATGCACTTTGGAGTATAATACTTTAATGAATGTTATAAATTCTAGGGGAATGTTGAAATATGATAGTATTGAAAATAAGAATTTTTGATTGATTCTGTTGAAAGCCTTAGATGTGTCTATTACCAGAGCAAAGAGCAGGGAAGTTTTCTGACTAGACAAGGTAATCATAGCATCCAATGTTATGGTATTGTCATAGGTTTGTCTTTGTTGAATAAAACCAAACTGATAGGGTGAAATAATGCTAGTTATCACTATTTTTATTCTGTTGGCTAAGATGGAGGCAAATATATTTATGTCCACATTGATTAGAGATATGGGTCTGTAGTTTCCCAGGTTTTTAGGGTCAGCTTTGTCTTTAAGAACAAATTTTGTTTTTGATGCATTTAGAAGCAGATCAGTAATATTATTAATTATAAGGTAGTTAAAAAGATTTAGTAATATTTTAAGAGTTCTTAGAATAAAAGTTTTATAAAATTCTGCTGTGAATTCATCTGGTCCTGGGGATTTATTCAACTTAAGATCTTTAATGGCTGTAATTACTTCTTGTAGTGAGATGGGAGATGAGAGGTGTCCCTTTGATCTTGTGAGAGTGTTGGAAAAATTAGTTGTTCCAAGAATATTTCCATTTCCTGATTTATTGTAGTGTTGGATTGTTCTGTGTATGCCTGCGAGTATAATTCCTCAAATAGTTGGACTTTGTCCTGGTTGGAGCTGTACTTTTTATCTTCGTATTCAAGTTCTGGAATAATTTGTAGAGGTTTTCTTTGATTTATTAGATTGGCTAGGGATTTGGATGGCATTTGTGCCCATTCAGCATAATTGGCTATTGTTTTTATTTCTTGAAAAAAAGAGTTTATTAGCATTTAAAAGTATAATTCTTTTTGATGTAGAGCTATTTGTTTTTCTATTTCTTGGTCATAGTTTGTTTGTAATTTATTTTCAAGTTCAGTAATTTTGCTTTTGAGTGATGTCTCTTTAGCTGCATGTTTTTTTTTATAGTACAATGCTTTACTGATCATTATTCCTCTAATTACAGCCTCAGCAGAGGTCCATCGGATATCAAAGGGCATTTGGGAAGTATCTGATTATGTAAGAAGGTATTTAAGTATATTTTCTGCTGCCCAAATTATTTCCTCTTTAGTTAGCAGATTGGGATTTAAGGTTCAGTTAAATTGATTAGTGTTGTCATCTGTCTTTCCAAACCAGCTAATAGTAAGCATAGTTTTGGAATGATCTGAGAAGAATCTTGGATCTGTGTTATGTGCTATATCAAAATTCAGAAAAGTATTTGATATTAGGAAAAAATCTAGTCTAGACCAAGTTTTGTGACATTGAGAGTAACATGTATATTTGTCCTTACGCTTATTTATTGTCTGAATGCGGTATAGATCTACCAGTATAAAGTCTCTTTTTAGCTCATTGAGTGCATCAGTTGTTTGCGAGATATATGAAGTGCTAGTGTTTGATCTATCTATGAGAGGGTTTTGAACAATGTTCCAATCTCCTCCTATAATATAGTAATGGTCGAGAAAATTAGATACTAACATATATGGATACTATGAAATCCTGTTGTTTTATGCACGGTACATAAATGTTTAGGAGAAGTATAGGTTGATTATTATTTGGGGATTTGACTGTTATATAGCACCATCTGCCTTCCTGATCAGTATCCTGTTCCAGAATAGTGTCTTAAAATGATTGTTTGACAATAATTGCAACACCTTTGCTATTTGACTTGTTCCCCATGGCCACAATTGTTTTAATCCATTTTTTCCTTAACTCCTGTTTCCATTGTTTAGTTAGCATATGAGTCTCCTGTATCATGATTATATTCACTTTTGACTTTATAGCTAAATGAAAAAATAATTTCCTTCTTTTAGATATCTGGATCCCCTTTACATTCCAAGAATCAATATTCCACATCGTATTAGGTTAATTATTTTATGTGTTTGTGTGTATGAGCTCAGTTAATATTCTTAGTATTAATAAAAGATGAGTTTGTATTATGATTTCATCAAGCAGTACATTAGCCCTCCCTACCCTTCCTCCGTGCCTCCTCATGTATCTACTTGGCCTAGAAGAGATTAACACTACAACTAGGAAGTTTTTACTAAAGTGGTAGATAAGTAACCATATATCTATAAAATCCCTAGAATAAAATGGTCTGAAAGTATAGTAAATTAGTTTGAAAACATCACATCGATAAGAGTCCATATGTGTGTCCATTCCCATAGCACTGTCGAACTATCTCCCAGCTCAACCAGGGTTATAAATGTGGTCATAATAGGTAAGAGATCTAGAAAAATGGAGTAGGTGTTAGTTGATATTAAACTGCAAAGTAGTGCAGTTAGGGTATTGTCATAGTTATTTAAAGCCATATATCTACAGCGTGTATATCATTTTGTAGGATAGGGTGGTATGTGGTATCATAAGGGAAACCAATCCCTTTCTGTGACAAATTTAGCAGACTAAAGTCCACTTATTACTATAAGGGTAACACTATTGTATGCATTTATATTGTTTTAAACACTCTAAACAAAGCATTTAAATTGTCAGTAGTCTGTGTGCTGCATAAACAAAATTTAAAGAATCATTTCGGAAGTATTTTTACAAGAAAATAAGGTCACATACATGTATATATTTACACTTGCATTCTTTGCTAATCCTGTAAGCATAGGATTAATTCATGCTCAGGACCAGTATAAGTGGAGACTGTCAAATCACAGTGTATCCTTTAAACTAATAGTGTTATATCATTATATTAGTGCTATGCACATTTAGCATTATATAAGTTAAATATATCTGGTAAGCATTATACCTTTCTTCAATGGTTATGCAGTAAATCATGACCTTTAGTCTATAGCATCTTTCATCCTGTTAACAGATGCAGAATTTCCTCAAGAAAACTAGTGTGATTAACATATATTTCTTGCATTTTTGTTTTCTAAGTTATATAATGCATCATTATGAAAGCATGCTATGTAGTACTCACATTCTTAGACAATGAAAGGAATGCATTATGCTTAAGAGTCTCCTTTAGGCTTCTGATATTAAATGCTGTAACCTAATAAAAAAAAAACACACATAGGTTCATAGGTTGGTACTAGGCTATCACCCTTAGGGCCTATACAAGCCTAGCCATAACAATTCCCTGGCTATTTCTTCCCACACTATTTTTAATTATTACATTTTGCAAGTTATGTAATAATTATTGCATTTGTTAGGTTAATTATAGTTTGGTACCAATTTAGAGTCCTTATAAAAGTCCTGTATGCAATTCAGTTTCTTCTAGTGTCACAGCTTTACTTTTAGGATCTTCTGTTGAATCTGCTGTTGTTCTCATCATCATGAGCTTAGTATCATCAATAAAAAGTTTTAGTTCCATTTCCTTGTTATTTGGACATGTTTCTTTAGTAAGAACCCTTCTAAAGTCTCTATTCCTTATTCTTTTATTTATTTGTGCTTTTTCCGATGACTTAAATGTGAATCTGCTGTTACCAACATTAGACTAGGTGGAAAAGTGCTTGTTTCTTCAAATCTCGCATGTTTGAGTTGAGAGGTCAGGTGGCCCTCCCAGGAGCATGATTTGTACTTCTAACTACAACAGGGCCATGATTTTGATTGAAAAAATGTCTGAAAAGGATTTAACGCCAAAATTATGTAAGAGTGAGTTAAAAACAGTCAAAATATTAACCAGAAATGACTGGGAAGCTATTGAAGTGGATTTTATAGTTTATTGCTGCTTTTCCCTTCGTTTGTGGGAACTTCATTAAAAGCATTCATAAATGCTGTTTTGGGTTCTTTTACTGAAGAGGCTGAGTATTTGGTGCCATTATGCTGAAAAATAAGCACATTGGGATACCTCATCTGGAATTTTATGTTCTTTTGAATCAGATAAGTACAAAAAACTGGTAACTTCTGTCTTTTTCTGTTTTATTTGTAAAGGGAGGTCTTGTGCAACGTAGATTTTATTGCCATTCCACATTATGTCTCTTTGTCTTTGCAGCTGATAGAATTGTAGATACATCTTGATAGTTCAGTAGTTTAATATAAACTTGTCTTGGTTTATCCATATTAGGTGCAGGTCTGAGTGCTCTATGCTCTTTCAGTATTAATCTGCTATGCCAGGTGCATGCTGTCTGTCAGTATTCCCAGGATTTCCTCTATATGTTGCATTAGCTTAGACTGTTCAGTGCTTTCTGGAATACCTCTGATGATTATATTATTTTGTCTAGATATTTTTTATTGGAGTTCATGAATGTATTTTGTGTTTTCATCAGAGTCTTTTTGAAGTTGATCAATTTTAATTTTGTTTTCTAATACCTTGGCCTCTGTTATTTCCATCCTGTTTGCTATCTGGGCAATAGAGCTCCCACATGTTTCCAGTTTATCTGAGAATTCTTGATTGGCCATTTGAATTGGTTGTAAGGCTGTTTTCAGCTCATCTAGTGTCAAGGTTGCTCTTGTTTAGCATTAGTGGAGGTGAAGCAAGTGCAGAAAAATTTGGTTTTGGTAACTTGTGCATCCATGTTGCCAGGTTCCTTAGACATTTTTTTTGTCTTTTTTTATTTTCAGTGCTCTCAGCTTATTTTTCTGAAGATATTTGTCAGTTATTCTCCTTTGTTGGATTTAGTAGTTTAGTACAATAGGTCTCCCAATATCAGTCAGCCACATGTGCATGTTCAGATCCAGATTAATCTTACTTTTGAGATAGTGTTGTGGTTTTTATATATCCAGTGCTAGTTCGAGGTGATATTTCTCTATCCAATGGTCATATTTTGAGCTGAATAGCTCGTCTCTGTACCTAAATATTTATTTTTGCTTTTCCCTGTAGGAGCTAAGTGGATGCAGTGCTCATAGGGTATCAGCCATCTTGGATCTCCCTGTTCAGAAGTGGAGTGATGATTTTAGCAGTATTTCTTTGACTGTTAATATTGCTGATAAAACTCACAAGGGCAGTTGGTGTACAGTGGTGTAGACAGAAGCCAAGCTGAGTTGATGAAAGTTTTTCAGCTGTTTAAGAAGTTGAAAGTGAATCTATTTTTCAGAATTTTGGACAAAGGTGATAAGATAGTAATTGATCTACAGCTGGAGATGTCCCTTGATTTCCCACCTTTACATATATATATATATATATATATATATATATATATATATATATATATATATATAATTTATTATTTCACTTCACTTCCAACTTGAAGGGATATACCTTTCTTAAGTGGCTGTATTGATGAGTATAGAGACTAGGTTTGCCACTGCATCTGCTGATACTTTTAGGTATTCAGATGGGAGGTTATCTGGTGCTAATGTGGTAGGTTTTAATTTTAGTAATCTTTTCTATGTATGAATAGGTGGATGATACAGGAGTTATTGGAATTATGTGGTTGGGAAGAAATAAATGAAAATGAGTTGTTAGTATTTTTGATTAAGGAGGTTACTGACTGCATGAAGTACTGGTTGAATTGTGTGGTAGAATGTTAGTTTGATTAGAATTCATTGGAGTCAGGTTGAATACATTGCCTGGGTCTGAGATTTTTTCTTTATTGAGATCTAGAATGATTTAGGATTATTTTGATGACTGTCTTGAAGTGAAAAATAGTGGTTTTGTTTATCCTGTCTTATTTTGTTGCTTAGTGTGGTTGTAGTTTAGTTTGAGTTTTGCCAGTTATCTGTGCTTTTTAAGCTTCATCTCTTTGTCTCATTAGTATTTTTGTGTTTTGGTAAATCAGGGTGCAGGTTTACTTTTAACTGTTTTATTATGAATGGGAACTTGAGAGTTCAGTCTGTTCAAGAATATATTATTGAATTGGGTGATTGCTTCTACCAAGGGTAGTGATTTAAAGCAGTTCCAGTTAACATGTTTTAAAGCTGAGGTGAATATGTTGTTTTGGAAGGACATTGGATTTCTTACTTAGTTATAAATGTGCATCATCTGGATGGGGTTTGGTGTCTGACTACAACATTTTTAGGGGTAGATGCAAAAATCTAATGAAAGATGGATTCCATTTTAGTTTTTTAATCGTATTTAGATGCTGATTTAATTATTTGAGCAAATCCATTCAGTTGTATGTATTGTGTAGGGTGAGTACAGTCTACATGCAGTTGATATATCTTTACATCTCCTAAGATAATAATTTCTTTGTGTATGTTGGTAGATATCTAGTAGAAGATTTCTTCTAATGTGGGTATATTGTTACCCGCCAGATCTACCTTTCATAAAACCAAGTGGTTTGGGCTGAGGGATTGTAGGATGAGTTTCCTAATAACACATTTCATTCATTTATCAAGGATAATAGTGAGACTGATTTATCTACATTCTCAGGGCCAGTGGTATGGCCATCCTTGATAATGGTACCACTATGGATATTCTCCGAGCTTCAGGTGCATATCTTGTGGAGTGGCTAAGGTTGAACAAGGCTAAAAGGGACTCATTGAGGCTATGTTTAGTGATGACTGGGAGATAGCCTAGAATATCATCTGGCCCCACAAGAACTAGTGCTTTTGGTTTTGGAGGGGAGATTTAGGACCTGCTCTTGAGTAATTGTAGGGGGAAGTAGAAAAAGAGAAAGGAAATTGGAGAGAGGTTTAAATTAAGTTTATCCTTGAATATATTGGCAATGCTTTTGGAAATTTAGTAGGTGTTACCTCTTTAGATCTATTCATTGCAATGCTGAGATTCTTAACATATTTAAAGAAGGTTTTATAATTGTCACTGGAAAATGGGATAATATTTAGCTCTTATCTGGCTTTGCAAGTTTAATATTATGCCTGAGTTCTTTGCTTCCTTGCAGACCTTTTTGAGATCACATAGCAAGGGAAGGCTGAGTTTATTTCTTAGTAGTAGAATATTTTATTTTTTTTTGTTCTTTTGCTGTAGAGATTGTTGGTACTTTTTCTACCATATGGGTTTATTCTTGAATTTTCCATCATACATGTAATAGATTTTGGCAGATGTGAGCAGATGTTTTAGTGCAAGGAGCTAAGGTAGGAGTAAATGTCTGTTTTTATTACTTGAGTACATAAGATCGGTGGAGAGCTCTTTAATTTTCTTATGTCTTTTGTGATGCTAGAAGGCCAACCTTAGAAAAATCTCTGAACACAGTGGGGACTGATGAAATCTCAGTTGGATTATTAAAGAAAATATGTTGACTTGAGAATCTGACTTAATCATGTTGGAAAAAGCTTTAGAAATGAAAAAGACAGGTGCTGCAGTAGTAAGGACAATGGCAGAGAGAAAGGAGATTCTAGCATCAGAGAGTGCTGTATGGTCAAGGGAATTGTAATTGATAAAGTTAAGGAACCTCTGTGTATATTTATTGTTGGATGTGTATGTCTGACTGATAATGGGTGTGTTATTGCAATCAGCAAGAATGGTTATGTTTTCTTGAATACTTAAGAACTCTTATTGACTGTGATGCATGTCATGGGCAGCTGCAGACATAGATGAGGCTCTATAGTTTTCAGTGATATGGTGAATGGACTTGTTTATTGACACTAGGATATCCAGGTCTTCAAGGTCATAGTCATATTGGATTTACCATGAGGTAATTGTATTTCAGATGAAAACAGATATGTCGCTACTATCATCAGAGGTTCTGAACAAAGGAAAGATACTACACTTGGGTAAAGAGGGAGTTTTGCCACTACAACAGACCATGTTTTTTGCAAAATCCATTTTAATAAACCATCAAAACATGGAATAGTAACAGAAACAATGTAGTAAAATAAAACATGTTGCACACTAAAAGTTAAGTAAACAATGCAACTCTAATTATAGATATCTAGATCCCTTAGCAGTCTTTCAAATATCTTGAGTTTCTGAAAAGTGTATGTTCAAGAGTTACTATAAAACATGCTTATAAGTAATTATTCCAGCAAAACATGAACGCAATGAATGTTTTTCCTAGCCAGTCATCTTGTGGCAGAATCTCAGTGATGCAAGGCCCATCATGTTTGCAATTCACTGGAGTAATATAGGTACAACATTTGTCTCTATCTGTTTCCAAACTCTAAATATTAGGGAGCATATAAATATTAGGGAGCACGTGACCAGCATAACCTGCACAATCTTTGATTTCATTTCTCCCTCTGTCTCCTGCCATGGCTTGGTCAGCCCTAAGATCCAGGATTGTGTCTCACTTACTGAAGGCAGTTTCATCTGCATTGCTGATTCTAAGTCTGAATGCATCCTTAACCATACCCCCATTACCTTTGAGCAGTTCCATAGTATCTGTACACTGCATTTTCCTGAGCATATCTCTAACATCGTCCTGAACCACACAGTCTTTCATTGAGTCTTAGTGGGGCAGATGGCAGAACTAGGTTTTCTTCAAGTGGGGCATCTTTGTAGCTGGGGAAAAACTGTATTGCTCATGAAGGGGCAGGATTTCCTCATACTCTATCTTTCTCAAAGACTGAATGCCTGAGTCTTCCATCAGTTTCTAAAGCATTGATGTTGACTTGGGTATCAGGGTCCCATGGGAAGGGAATTTAACTACTGTTGCATCAGAGTTGTCTCGATTGTTCTATTTTTCAGCTGTAGGTCTCTTAAGATTAGATATGGCCACCAGCTCAGCGTTGTCCCAATTCCCCTTTCCACACAAATGAATAGTGCAGGGGTCATGGACTCTGGGTCTCAAAGGAAGTCAGACCAGAACACATGCAGGTTTGATGTTTCCTCCCAGTATCATACCCTGCTATTTACCTTATATTAGTTATTTTGATAGATCCAGTCTCAGATTTCCATTTATTGTCCCCATTAATTCAGCCCCAGTTCCAGCACACTGGTTTTAAAACTACCACAATGGCATACTTTCCATTACAGGTGAATTTTTTTTTTCTCTTTGGGTTATTACAACTGCTATCTTGGGGGTTACCCAAATAAGGTGTGGGGCCGACCTTGCCTATATGAACCATACACTAACTAATTTTTTTACATATCTTGGTAGGTCTGAAACTCCTAGGTCTTTAGTCCCACCTGACAACTTTAACTTTTTGTATGAAACTCTGGAGAAGTTTGTCTTCCACAGGAAGTCAAAAAATAATTTCTGGAGTAAGGCTGCACTACTGGGTGACTGATTAGGGTTATGTAGGGAGCAAGAACCTCTTCAGGTCAGAGATCTTCACAAGGAAGAATAGGCCAAGCCATTACCATATTCTGATACTGTTTCATGATGATTTCAAAACCATTTTATATATATATATATATATATATATATATATATATATATATATATATATGTGTGTGTGTGTGTGTGTGTGTATTTATATGTAATCAATGCTCAGAAAGACTTATTACTTAGATTTTTAACATTGAGCAATGGTAAACTGATATAAGACTGATGTCAAGTGTTTAGGTTAGAAGGTTTAAAACATTGACTTTGACGAAAAGTGGGTCAGAATGTCAACCATCTCCTTCCAAGCCTTATTTATTTGTTTATTTATTTATTTTATGTTTGTTTACTGGGATAGTCTGACTGGGTTGGAGACCCATTTTCAGCAGAGGCCCAGGGGGAAAAGTCCTACAAGTTACATAGAATAATCACAATTATAAGTATACAAAATCTAAGTTAAGAACAACATGTTTAGAAAAAACATTCTTAGTTATTGGAGATAATAATATCCATAAAAATGGAAAAAAGAAACATCTTAATATTTAGAAGAACATAGCCACAGCTGAGAAAAATGTAATAAGATTTATGTAAACATAGCAAGGGTTGCATATAGGATGTAGTTAAGGGTACATGTTAGTAGTTGAATGTAAAGGTAAGGTTAACTTGGTCAGTCTAAATATGTTGAAAGAATTGTGCTTGGAAGCATAGGAAGCATAGGTTAGAGATAGTGGTCAGCCAGTAATTAAGACAAGAGCAAAGCCGGGACTTGGCTAGGTGAGACTTGAGAAATGTTTTAAATTGTTGGGGGTTAGCTGTAGCTAATATTGCTTGGGGGTCAGATTCCATGTCCTGGAGATATAATTTGAGTAGAGCAAATCAACATAGAAGCTGTTACCTCTTGTGACTTGTGACTTGCAACAGAGGTTTATTGGAAGATCTGAGTTACCTTATATTTGATTGGGGCTGATGTAGGTTTTGGAGGGCTGGACATTTTTCAGGTCGATAAATTATGCTATGGACTATTGTAAGGTGGGTGAATGTAAGGAGGTTGTGTAATTGCAGCCACTTTAGTTGTTGTAAGGCATTACAATGAGGTGATCTATATGGGGAGTTGCTCACAAATCTCACAATCTTGTTATAGCAAGCATCTAGTTTAGTAAGGTCAGTTTTTTTTCAAGTTGATGAATATGGCAGACACCTAAAGGCGATGAGACAGTAAAATGAATCCTGGCAATAGACTGTCTAGCGAGATCACTGAGCTATGGTTTTGATCTGTAGAGACAGCCTAGTTTAGTGTGGACTTTCTTTATTGTAGATGACAGATGCTTATTAAATTTCATATTATCAATTGTGATGCCAAGTAGCTTAGTGCTTGATACTGGTTCAGTCTTGGTGTTATTAGCTGAGTAAATTTGGAAGTGAGAGTGGTCGTCGGCAGGCTTGTTATTTGAGAAGATTAGTTTTGTCTTATGGGGTTCAGTATTAGTTGAGAGGCAGTAAGCCAAGATTCTACTGCAGAGAATGAAAGTTGTTTTTTTTCTTGGAGTTTAGTGAGTGAGGGGAATGTACAGATGAGTGTGGAGTCATCAGCATATTCTATGATTGTGGCTAGGTCAATAACAGAGTGGAGCTTGTTTGTGAATATATTAAGTAGGACTGGGAACTGACAGACATTCTTGGAATTACAGCAATCTCACCATTTGCTGAGTAAATTTTAGAAGTTAACAATTTTGTATTTTCATTGTGATATTGAAGTTGATGGCATGATTCTGCTTAAGACTAGATGCTTTCCAGCCTCAGTCACTTGCACTGAAAGTTCAACCATGTCTTTTCTTTATTTCTCTCATGGTGAAACATGGGCAACAAACAGGTTATATGCATACTTGGGATGAATACATCAAAGGGTCCTAGTGAAATTACTCATTCTATTAGCCGAGCAATAGTTGCCACATCACCTTGTCATTGGTCAGCCTGATGAATAAAATGTCAGTGTGTTTGACAGCTGAGCAACTGAGCCACCTATGAGTAGAACATAGTCTTTTTGACGCATGGTAAGATAGCATTAGAGGCTTAGGTTTGCAGTTTGGGTTACTGTGTTAGTGAAAAAAGGAGTGGAAGTTGACATATTTGAAGTGGGTAAAGTCTGGGTATGTGGACAAGGTTTGGGTCTACTGTTATGCTGCCTAAGAGGATTAGGAAGGGAATTTTTCCTGCCCCTCAGCAAATGTGGGCAATGTATGAGCATATGACATTGGATTGTGATGGTGTAGATGTATGTTCATTGTTGACAACCATGGTGGGTGAGATGGTATTTTCCAATTGTAATAGGTATTCACTCTGTCATAAGTGGATATAGAATCATGAGGCAACAAGGGGCTGTCAATAAACAAGAGGAAGTTTCTGCACTTCAGCAAGGCAAATAGTTCTTGTAGCTTGGCAACAAAAGAAGCCAGGATTGTCTGTGGTCCCATTATAGCTAAGAATCACAATGATGAAGCTAAAGCTAGGTGCAAGGAAGGATGAGTGCATGCAGATGTTACAATGTTATGTTGTGGTGGGCAAAAATATTTTGTACTACTCAACAATAAGTGTAACATGATTGACACAACAACAATGAGCAAATATAGCAATCAATATAATTATGTATAACAAAATAGTAATGGATAAGTAGAGCTATGTAGAACGTTAGCCAATAACCAGCAAAATAATGCAAGATACATTACAGGAATGCCAGTAGATATTTAGATTACAGAAAAGCTAAGGAGGAGCCAGTATGGAGTCAGTATAGTAAGGTAAGCAGCCAGACCCATGAGAAGGCATTACTTAATACAACACAAAAAATGCAACATCAATTCATCAGTATAACTTAGCAGTTTAAACAGCAATCACTAATCAGGTTAGGCATTGGAATACAATCAGTGCAGTAATGTAACAACTAGCCCCACTAGTAGGCACTGTAAACAATAAGACAGTAGGCAACAACAAATTCATTGATATAGCATAGCAATCTAACCAGCAATCACTAATCAAGTGCTGCATGTAATAATAGCCCAAACAAGTTTACCATCAGCATTGCACAATATAGGTATTATCCACACACACACAGGCATGTTATAAAGTAGGATCAGAGAAGAACATCAGTGTTAGATCTAACAATGCAAACAACTGCAGTCCAATCAGCAGATTATCAATGCTAACTCCAATGATGCAGGCAATTGAAGTGCAGTGAGGGAGTTAATATGCAGATCACAATTTCCACTATGCAGGACAGATGGAATCAGTTTTAAATTATATGGAGCAAGCTTTATTAAAGTGCAAAAAATCAAATGAACAATAAACAGGCAGCAATTTCCACCTATGTAATAAGGGAGCAGTACTAAATTATAGACAGCACACTTATATGTGCAAAAAACAAATAACAATAAGAGCAGCATTCTCTGTCCATGATGCAAGCTGGAGTGCAGTCAGCCAGCTGAATAATAGAAGATTACTGGTTTAGGTAAAATACAGTATGCCATCAGACAAATTTGTTAAAACAAGGCATGCTAAGTCAGTGTGTAAATATTACATAAAGCCCAATGTATAGACTCTACAATGCGGGCATTTGGACCTTACCTTGAATTTGCAGAATTTACAAGAAAGTGTTACCTGGACTTGGGGAAAGGCAACAGAAAAATGGAAACATCTATCATCTAGGACTAGTAGTTAAAGGACTCAAGAAAATAAAGAAATCACTGGAAAGTTACCTCCTAGTACTTGTATCCATGGCATAAAGATGGATGTTTAGGAAGCAGTGATGTGAAGTACTGTCATAATAAATGTGTTTTGAACAGGAAAGGATTATGTAGCTACATCTTTTATTCCTGATTCACTGTTGGGACCATTTGAATTTTATTTTTCATTTCTTTATTTATTAGTTTTTTTATATATTTAAATAGATACATCAAAGAATTAGCCATGAAAATTGCTGTCTGATTAAATCATATTCTGGGAGAGGCTTTTACCAGCTTCATTAAAGGAAGTGCAAGAAGTCCTTCCTTTTTTCATATTGTACTCAACAGCTTAAGTTACAACATTTGAAAAACATCAACTTCAGGAGAAAATATCAGCATCTATTAGAAGGTTAAGCACTTTCCAGTTTTATATATTTTTTACAAAGATGATATATACATATTTAATTAAAGTGTTTTGGATATAAAGTTCACTATACTTCAAACTGCTCAAGCAAGGCTATACGTTCATTCTCACCTCAAAGTTTAATACGCAGGATTTACTTGTTGGACTTAAATTATAACTAGATAAGATGAATTTTGGATTTTTTTTAATTATCAGTCCATGCTGTTCCCATAACTGTATAAAATAAAAGCTTAAAACAAAGAAAAGACATTTAATCCACCCCATACTCTAACCTGGCACTATTTAAAAAACTGTGAAGTTGATATTTGATCTTGCATATTGGATATAACAGACAGACTATTTTTTTTTAAATGTAGCTAACAAAGGGAGAGAACTTTTAAATTAATTTCATTTTATTAAATTACTAGAAATCATGAAACCAGATTAAGGGGGATATGTTTTATTAATGTATAAAGCTGACTATGTTAGCAGAATGGAGTGCATGTTGGCTGAGCTGATTTTTACCAAAAAGGTCTCTATGAATGAAATTCATATTGTTTATGAATCCTTTGATTAGCAATTAGATTATCTGATATTACAGAAATAAACTGATAAAAATATTTACATATTTTTAAAAATGATGTCACCAATTATTCCCACAATTTCTGGCAATCCAGTAGTACTTAAAAGCAATGTAAAGCCCCCTTAGCCCCAATACCTATTGTTTCAGCCTAAAGATCCAAAATGGAATCTTTATCCAAGAATGTAGACAATAAACTTAAAATATTTTTAAGAACAGTAATTACATTTTAAAGACGTTTGGCATTTTTAAAGCACATGAACATAGTGGAATATGATCAAGACTTACTGTTTGTCTTGTAATATTGGACTGATGATAGTAATAAAGAAAACATATATGATGTATATTGTATTTAACTTGAAACATTTTAAAATGGTTTGCTTGCTTTTCTGTTAATGTATATTGCCTATGTCTTAAGTGATAATTTAATAAAGGTGTTAAAAGACTCATTGTTTCTCACAAGTGGTCTTCAGAATTTGTTTACTGTTATTCCTATGGATATTGGGATGGACAGGTTATTTGAAGCAATCCAGACTAATAACAGCCTATTCAATACAGATATTAGACTAATTGGACAGTGTATGCAGAATGTTTTGGATTACAGTTACTCTTATTTTGAAGAACAGTTTTATCATCAAGTTCAGGGGATGGCCATGGGGTTGCTTCAGTTTCATTTTATGCCAATATTGCTTTATAGGACTGGGAATGCTGTGTAGGTTTTAAGTAAGTTTATATGAATTATATTAAACTATATCTAACATTTTAGATGATATTTTATATTATGGTCAGGGGACCAAGATTTATTACATGATTTTTTTAAATTCTTTATTTTTAGAGGCTTTGCAGCCTTTTAAAAATGTTTTATAACATATCTTATAGTAGCATTGATTATGTGGATGTTAATTTACAAAGATGAAAAAAATAATATATTTGGTATAATTATTTATAGAAAAGTACCAATTTCAAATACCTATTTATAATTTAAAAGCCATCATCCTAACTGGCAAAAGAACAATCATATTAATGGTCGAATGATAAGATTTTCTAAGTTAGTTAGTGATGATAACATTTTGAGAAAAAAATATTGTAAACTGGCATGTATGCCTTGCACTCCTAAACAGAGGGTTCACATAGTGTCAGGAAAAGGTGAAATCCACTAAAATAGTGAGAAAGAGACTACATCCACAACTCATAACTCATTAAGCACTTTCATCCCAAATGCATAGGACTTCTTCAGAACAAATTCTATCCACCACTATTTCCTTAAATGCATACTGTACCAATGATTGCTAATTAATTAATTAGGCCTCCAAAAACTGTTGAAGAAACACTCACTTGAAAAAATTATTTTCATATATAAAATCATTCTAAAACCCTATGACATGTAAAATATATCATAGCTTACCAGCTCTCATCTTTAAAACAGGGTATATGGAAATGCAGTCATTAAGCCCTGGAGGAGATCAGGCATCCAGTCTGATTTGCCAAATGAATTCTTTATATTCTCTCCTGGCTTCCCACTGCCCACCTCTGATATCAAATGATATTTCTTCCAATATACCAAACTCAAATTTAGTGAAGCCATCGCAAACCTGGGAATGTTTGTATAAGGCATTATTAACATTTTCCTTTATAATAACATAAATATGCTCATAAATCCTTCTCTGCAGCTTATGTTCAGTCTTACCAACATAAAAAGACTGACATGTATTACAAACTGCCATATGAATTGGGCTTCTTGTTTCACAATTACCCTTCATAAAATTAATTTTAGTACCACAAAAATTCTTCAATTTTATTGTCCCTTTGCCCAAAATATACTGCTAGTAATTACATTTCCCACACTTAGTTTTTGAGAAAGTACTAAATTATTTGAAAAATATGTTTCTTGATAGGGATTACCCACTAGATTTGGTAAAAAATGTAGAAAAGGAAATGTTGCCATGCAGAAGCTATGATTTCCCTCTCATTATGGAAATAGATGATAAATTGAAACCAATAAAAAGAATACAATAATAAAAAATATTTTTTCTAAAATAATGGTAATTCCCAGTTTACAACATAGTGCAAAGTGTGCTATTTTTGGCTTTTTTAGAAAGAGATTGGAAAACACCACTAACTTCGATGATGCAAACAAAAATCTAGGTGAACAACCTGACTTTGTGTATCAAAGGCACATTAATATAAAGACCATGCTTGAAAAATACAAGCAAATGGAGAACAATGAACACTCAAATAAGGAAAGAAAACCATTTAAGTGTGGAGTCTGTAAGTACTGCTGGACCATATGTATATGTTGTTATATATTCAAAAGCTATTTCATACCCCAGTGCTTGTAATTGTAAAAATAAAAGGGCAGTTTATTTAGCTAGGTGCCTGTCATGTTAAGCATTTTACATTGGCAAAACTGAAAGGCTACTCAGTCAAGAAGTTTTTGAACACACACATATATGACATTAGAAATCAGGTATCAACTAAGGCTTTATATAAGCATTCCATTAAATGTCACAATTTTTAATACATTCATATGTTTTGTAATGGATAGGGTTATAATTTCACCAATGAAAGGTGGGGAGGAGAATTATTTAGAATGCAAAGTACTGCAATGGCAGTTATTGTTGAATGCAGCTACTACCCTGGGCTTAAACAACCAGATATATCTATACATAGTTTTCTTAGATTGAGACCAGTAAAACTGTAATAACAAAACATGTTAGGTAATATGTCTTTATAAGGTGACATTTGTACTTAAGATTATTATAACTGATGCATATTATTGTATTTATTCTTTATTATTTGTTATGTACTTATTAGGTATTTATTACTTTAAGAAAATCAGTTTTCAAGTATTTAATTGTTTTATGTGATTTTAACTGTGCATTTGTAATATAAAATCATGCACTTTATTATCTGTTATTAGGTTCTAATGAAGTCATATTCTCAACTTTAAAAGGGCATAAGTGCCTAACTCTCCAATAAATGTAACTGTTTCTCCCTGAAAAGATGTTGTTTACTGGAGTGTTTTTGTTTTTCAATTGTTTTGAGTTTGCTCAGGGTCCCAATGTTTACTACATACATATTTGTCTCGATTTTAATTCAAAAATCTTCTTTTTGTTTCTAGACAGGCCTAACATCTCCCATTTGAATTCTAATTGCTTGAATTGCTTTGTGTGTTATGGAAGAAGGAAGGTAATTCCGGATCTAAATCTTTAATGAGACCGTAATAGCCAATGAAAAAAATGTGATGAAGGAAATGGAAGCATGCGGGTCACTACTGTAGCTTTGCTCCCCATATGAGTTACTTTGACAAGCACAACAGATATAAGCAAATAGCATGGTAGTACTCACCAGCAAAAAGTCCAATATTATAACAAAGAAATGTAACCATTAGCTGAAAAGGTGGTGCTTTTATGTTAAAACTGCAACATTTTACAGCAACACGTTACAATCTGATCATTCAGTACAGCAGAGGACAGCAGAGAAGCATAATGTATACATGCAACTATCCATTTTCATTTCCTATTTTCATCCATCTTAAGAGATGTTAGGGCTGGATCTTGTTCCTGCAAGCAAAACATTAAACTTCCATGAATAGGATGCTTTTCTACTGCAGCCCACACATTCTCATATATCTCATTTGCATACAGACAGACAGACACACACACACACACACACACACACACACACACACACACACACACACACACACACACACACACACACACACACACACATTCTTAAGGTTCTAGGTCTTAAACCAAATTTTATAAGTCACAGTAAACACAGTAAATATTAATCCAAGAAAATGCTAGACAGGAAACAGCTAGGATAAGTACTCCACCAAGGTACAATAAAGTCATAAAAATCCACAAAGAAATGGTGAAGCAACCAAGGCACATAATGTCCTAGTTTAAACACAGTCCAAGGATAAATAAAAGGTAGGTAAAATCCAAGGTAAATTTACCTTGGATTTTACCTACCTTTTATTTATCCTTGGACTGTGTTTAAACTAGGACATTCTGTGCCTTGGTTGCTTCACCATTTCTTTGTGGATTTTTATGACAGTAAATATTACATTTGTAATACTTTGCATACAACTTAAAATATCTTAGCAACCACTCAGGTTACCTACATACTGTCGGCATCATTTTATTCATCTAGCTGAAAGCTTTCATATAAAACTATCATCAGCTATCTGTCTTTATTACTTGGTTGTTGAGATATTTATAAAAATGTGAAAATTATATTTATATAAACTAATATCATAAAAACAACAGTTGATATCTATTTACCTGCACTAGACAGAGGTCAAATATTAATGCAGTTGAGTTTGCCATTGTGTAAGCTTTAAGCTGAAATTTTTAAAACCTTGTACATAGCATGGTTTTGGAATTATTGTTGCAAATATGAACAAACAATATTTGATGCCTGGAGGCGTCAGTAGGAGTTAACTGCATATGTACCTGGAGTTGTCACTCGGATGTAATGAGTTAACATTCAAAAACAGCTTTTCAAGTGGAGTAATTGCAGACATGTAGACCCAAAAGAGTCCGCTTATGATGAATTAAATAAGTAGATCTGTAGCTGCATAACTTTTCTACATAAGAGTCGATAACACAGACTGGCAATGATATGATACCAGCTATAAGTACTGTGTTATAGTCAAGAAATGTCATATTATCATCAGGTTAATAAAATGGTCTATGTCTGTGAATGACTAGTCCAGGACATGTCTGACCCTCCCACCCTTAACATCCTATATTAACAGTCACAGTATGCTAAACAGTTATTATAGGGGTATATGTCACCTAATAATCCTAATGTCACTGAAAATATACTCCAGTATATTTATGTTAACTGTGGAATACAGGTCATATGTGGGAGTATGAGCAAACATATTCTTCTTTGGAAAAAGCAAGCCACAAAAAAGTGATGAAAAAAGCAAGCCACAAAAAAGTGATGAAAAAAGTAGATAATGGTGAACCAGTGCTTTAGCATTCCCCCTTATTTATTTATTTATTTATTTATTTATTTATTTATTTATTTGTTGACATTTGATTAATGGGAAAGTCCAACTGGATAGAAGTCCATTTTCAGTAGAAGCCTGGATAGAAAAGCTCCAAATTATTACAAAACATTTTAAGAACACTATTTTTACAATCTGCAAAAAATACACAAAAACATCTGCAGTTTAAATAAGTATAACAAATTAGACATAATGTAAAAGCATTGGTTAAAAATTGATACAAGGTATATGAAATCATTTAATATTTACAAAATTTTAGACAGTTTGTAGAGAAACCAAAGGTTGTTGTTGTGTCTTTCAGCTTTTCCCGGTTAGGGGTCGCCACAGCGGAACTCCGGTCTGCTAATGATTGGCAGTAGATTTTTCATGAACACCGAGGTGCCAGCTTGACGTTCAACCATCAACAAAGGCACGCCCATTACGCATGTCTTTCGAATGCCCACCCAACCGCGGGGAGGACATGCAGACTCCACACAGAAGGCACTCCCCACACTCCAGCCGAGAATCGAATGGGGAACCTCTTGCTGTGAGGCAACAACGCTAATTAGTCTAATACAAATAGGAATTGTAATATGATGCTAGGAAAAAACAGAATTATGGTATATTTACAGAGACAGTCAAGGAAGAGAATTAGATAGTGGTAAGGAAGTAAATGAAGAGGGGAGAGAGTGGATGTATAAGGAATGGAAATATACTTGTTCACATTTAAGGACATAGTTTATCCTGGATTTGAGCAAAACCAGAGCCAGATTTTAGCTAAGAAGTATTTCAGAGTGGCTTTGAAAGTTGTATAGACCTAATGGATACAGGTAAGGAGTTCCAGGCCTTAGCAACCTTGTACGAGTACAGACAATGCCCAGCATATTTGCTAGGTTTGTAGACAGACAGGAGTTTTTGGTCACTGGATTGCTATGCCTGACTGGGAACATAGTTGTGTGGAATGTTTTCTAGTGCTGGACAGGCAGATGAAATTTGGATAAATTCATAGATGTTAAGAAGCTGTATATGTTAGTTAAGGTGGTAGTTCTAATCAATTTAGACTTTTCAGTGCTATACAGTGGTGTATTCTGAAAGGGGTATGTGCTGCAAATTTACCAACTTTGTTACAGCATTGTTCAAGTTTAAATTTTTGTGAAGCGTGGAGGTTAGTAAGGATGGGAGCACCATAAAGAAGAGTGAGGAGGAGATAAGTAGTGGCAAGTGTAGTTTTAGTTGCGTCATTGAGATAATTTTTGGCTTTGTAAAGCACCCCTAGTTTTTGATGAGTTTTTCTTATGCAATTTTATATATGAGTGAAATGTAAGATTATCATTCACTATTACCCCCCTAGTTTGCTATGAGAAGTGACTTCAATGATTGTATTATCAACAGTGAGGATTTAAAATTTTTGTCTTTTCATGAGAGAGGGATTTGGGAAAAAAAGTAGAAGTTTGGTCTTTTTTGGGCTGAGCATGAGTTATGAGTTATGAAGACATGTTTGGGTGTCTGTTAAAGCTTCTTGAGTAATTTTTTGTAGATGTACCATGTTGTCAAATGTGCAAAGGACAATGTAATAATTTGCATATTGTACTACAGTGGCCTGTTGTGTGGAAGTATAGAGGGTGTTGGTGAAAATGTTAAAGAGGAGGGGAGCAAGGTTAGAACATTGTGGCACACCTGTGGTGACTGGAGGTAAGGAGAGAGCATGGGGTGCTATTTTGCTGACTGATACCTATTGGGAAGGTAGCTTTTGAACCACAGAAGGGAGGGCTGAGAGAGACCTAGTAAAGATATTTGAAGTGGAAGTTTGCTGTGACAAACTGAGTCAAAGGCTTTAGACAAGTCTAGAAATAAGGAAGAAACTAGTTTGCCATTATCTCTAGCTTTGCTGAAAGTATCTGTATAGTTTAGAAGGACAGTGCTAGTACTATGTGACATATAGAATCCATATTGTGTAGGGGATATGAGTTCTTCCTGCAGGAGATAGTCTAGAACCTTTTAGAATATTTTTTCAAGTATTTTGGTGAGGTGAGATGATTACTATATCTCTAAAATGATTAATGTCTGTTGAATTTCCTCCTTTGTGCAAAGGGATAATGTATGACTTTTTCCAGTGAGAGAGAATGTGGGATTCTTAGACTGAACGATTTGTAAGGATTGAGACAGGATAAGCAATGCTATTGGCTGTTTTTTTTTAGGTATTCACTTGGAAGGTCATCAGCTGAAAAACAACATGGTTTAAGTTTATTTAAGAGTAGTTTTATATAGGACGTGGGCACAGATTTGAAGGTGAAAGTGGATGTGGTGATATGTGGCTATTGAGTAGGGTTGGAATTAAATGTTGAGGAGTCCTTGGGTAGAGATGCAATGCTGTCTATAAAATACGAGTTGAACTGTATTGCAGTTTCAAGTGGTGAGTTATTGGGAGAGGGGTTTGGATTAAATATTTGGTTGGGATATAAGATTCCTTTAATCTGTGTCCAAAATTTTTTTAGAGTTGTGTTTAGTATTCTTCTGAAAGTTATTATAGTATAGTTTTTGTCTTCATTTGTTTGCTTTTAGTACAGTTGAGAAGCATTCTGAAATGTTCAAGATATTGAGGTGTTTTATATTTTTGCCATTCTTTCCATGTTTTTTCTCTATCCTGCATTAGCATTCTACTCCTTTTGGATAATCAAACTGCATTATTTATTTTCAATCTCTTACTTCTAGGATGTGCAAGGCTATTTAGGATAATTAGAAAAGTTGTATTGAATTCAATTACAGCATCCTCCAAGGGGAGGATTTTAGGAAGTTTCATTTAATAGATGATAGTGCAGTAATGAACATTTCTAGGTTAAACTTGGAAAGGCTAAATGTTGTTGTATAAATATGATGTTTAACTGGATGTGTGAGTTGTCTAGATGTATACATTGGGAGATGATCACTGAGAGAGTCTGAGATTGTACCTGTGATGGAGTATTTGCAAGGGTCTGATACTAGGATCCACTCTAATAGATAATTTGATGTCATGCTTTAATGAGTTAGGCTATTAATTAGTTGTGTGAAACCATATAAATTCATGCTAAATGTTGAGAGGTTAGAGTTTATGTCTAACCAATTGACATTCATATCACCTAGTAAATTTTTTTCTTGTGGAAGTATTATGTTTATCCAATGTAGGATATCTACCAGTATAGCTGTAGTGCCACCAGGAGGGATATAAAGGACATAATACATATTTGTCTATAATTGTTTATTTTGAGAAAAGAAATAAGAAGTTCTGCTGAACTGAATTTTGGTGTTGGTTTGCTGTACAAGGAAATATGGTAGGTACTGGGAAATATTAAAGCAGTACCACCACCTTTCCTCTTTATACAGCCATTACGGATGATATCATAGCCAGGAGGTTTAACTTTGGAGTTATTTAAGCTGGGTTTAATCCAAGTTTCAGTTACAGTGAGAACATCAGGCTTATGTTGGGTAATCCAGGCATATAGTTCAGCAGATTTATTTCTTATAGTTTAACGTTTATTGCAGCAAAAATTTAATCACCAGGGTTGGGGACTGGCTTTTGTTGGGTTACAGACGTGTGTGGGAGAGAATTATCTTTGTGTTCATTGTGACAGGTGGTGCCAGGATTAGGGTGTATATCTCCTTCTAGAAGGATTTTAGTATATTGGGGAGTAATGTATACTTGTTTTTTGGAGAGGATTATTGCACTTAATTTTGTTTTGGTTTGAATTGAAGTACAATTACTCAGACTATATTTGGAATAAAGATGAGGGGCAATATTAAATGGGTTTGGTGCAATGTGTGAAGAGTGTAAAGAGGAAGTATGGATAGGTGGTTTGGACAGAGTTGGAGACATGTTGCAATATATTACTGAGTCATGGCAGGATGAACAATGTCACAGTAGGAGGAGAAGAATCGAAGATAAGCTGAACAGTACCATAATTAAGTATGGCAGTCTATATTTTATAGATGTCAGATAGTGGGGAAGTAGCAATGAAGAAGTAAACAAGAAGTAGCTGGATGGTAGGAGATTCAGGGATGGTGGATTCTGAAAGCTGGAAGATGATAGGTAAGGACAGAAGTATTTTCTATAAAAGAAAAGAGGTAGGTTGCCCTGGTATCTTCTCTGGAATGTAAGGAATAGAGGGGGTAGTAAAGGCTATAGTATAATAATGTAGTCAAAATAAGAAGAAATAAGGGTTTATTTGGGAAAAGAAAAAGATACAATGTGGCATAGATAGGTAGTATTAGAGAAGGTTGTGATTATAAATGGATATAGTGCAAAGCAGTATGGGAGGGAGAAAGATAGTAAGGAATGGGGCTAAAATTAAATGGCAATAGAGAAGTAGGAACCAAGAAACAGAAGTGTATGCGTAGACATAGTAAGGTCATTTGAGGAGGGTTTTGGAATAAAAGTCATAAGTGAAATGAGTATGTAGGAATATAATAGTAGAGTAAGAGATGGTGGGTAGGAATTCAGAGTACAGTAGGGGAGCATAGGGGGGCTTCCCACCTTCAGATAAATTTATAATTGAGATTAATCAGTTTATAACCACAACAAAGCAATTCACAAAGAGATGCAAATAAAACAGGTTGTCTGTCATTTCCTGAGACTAAATAACTGGCATATGCATTATAGTCTACTGGTCAAGCAAAAGGGGACAGTGGCCAACTGAGATACTATTTCACAGTGACTTTCAATCACAGACCAGGCATGTATTTAACTGATTAAAGTTAATATGCAGCAAGAGTCTTCATGATACATATGCATACATTAAACACTGACAAAATTCTCAGTAAAATTGTAGGTGTAGGGCTTGGTGGCAGAGCTCCTGATATACTGAGGTCAGATATAGTGACCACAGTCTCTGCTCTATGAAGGAAGATAGTGACTAATACTTACCTAGACAAGAGCAGCGAGTACAATGGGATAATATAGTTGTAACAATGAGAATTTAAGCATAGTATTACAAATAAAAATTGTAAACATCTACCTGAAGAATGCCTTGCCCTTTGTCTCACTGTCCAGACTGCTGCTGGTTCCCAAAATGTTCACATCAGCACCCACATCAAGATGACCACATAGTACTGTAGAATAAAGGCAGCAGTTATATTGTAGAATGCATGTATAACTATATTGCATTTATACTTTAAAAATAGATTTAATGTAATTCCATAAGGCAAATAAACAGCCCTCTTCCAACAAAGTTAGGCAGTCCAAAGAATAAAATATAAAAATTAATAAGAATTATATAGCAGGCTAATATCTAACAGACAACAATAAACACGTGTACATAGAAAATAAATTTGGTACACAATACCCTGTGGTAGAAGACCTTCACTGTATATAGTCAGTTCTGTTATTGGAATAGCTACAGCTATCAATATGATGGAGGTTTTTTTTCTTACTCTTTCTTATTCTTTTTCACTGTACTTGACCAACTGTTTGATTTAAGTTAGTCTTGTGATTTTTAAATCTCTTTTTACTGTCACTGATGAATACCAGCTATGCAATTTGATTTAAATGCACAAAATCTTAATTTAATGTATTATGCAAGTGAAAGAACTGGTCATTATAGACTTTTTTCAACCTTAACACAAAGATAAACATAATACATAATGTTTTTGGGAAGGAAACCAGAGCACCTGGAGAAAACTAGCACAGACACAGGGACAATATGTAGACTCGACACAGACTGTGAGCAGATATCAGAAATGAACCTGAAACCCTGAAGTTGTGAGAGAGAGATGTCAATCATTCAGCCATTATACTATCTATAGTTTTCCTTATATATTGCTATGTTTTGTGATGACTTATTTAATTCTAAAATAAATTTTAGGGAAATATACTACATTTTGTTTCTCTTTTTTCTTTGTGGTGGAACCAGTGTTTTGCTATAGTGAGTGGAGTAATTGTCTAAAATGAAAGATATTATTGTACTTCTTGTTTTTTTTATGTTCTTAAAGATGTTTTGTGTTTTACCATTCTGTTTTGCATTAACATTTGTTCCAAAGCACTGTAAATTAATTACACCACTTGTTTCTAGAGTTTACTGTTTATATAGACTATGTTTCTCGTATTTATGTCAGAATGCTTTTTTCTAACACTGGGATACTTTTACCCACAATATACTATAGTTGTAACTCATTTATAATCTGTAACTCTTGTTTAACAAATGTATTTCTTCTAGTATAATGTTATGGAGCTTTTCTCCCCGGCCCTCCACTGAAAATGGGCTCATTGCAGCCCAGTGGACTTTCCCAGTCAACAAAAGCAAATAAATAAAAATAAACAAACAAATATTTACCCTGATTTCACCATTTTAATACAGCCCAATCATTATCATAAACATTATAACAATACTAGTTACTGTGTACCCTCACAGTATTGATTGGTATAAGGCACCTAACTTACATTATTAACTGTGGCTACTACATGATGTTTTATGCCTTTATAGGTTCATAGGTTCATAGGTTCATAGGTTCATACTAGGCTATCTGCCCTGGGGCAATTATAAGCCTAGCCCAATTCTGTATGGCTTACACCACCCCTTGATTTGAGTATACTGTGCCCTTTTTAAGGTTTAGTTTACTGTGCCTCTGTCTAATAGTGACAAAGACCCATAATGTGACAGGAAAGCCACCTCATGATACACATCAACATTTAAGTATAGCTCATGTGGAGCAGTGGGAGACAAATATCCCCTTAAAAATAGATTTATATGTTATTGAATAAGAACAAGACATCTCAGATCAGCGCACATACAGTAAATACATACATACATACATACATACATACAAATATTTCCAACACGGTCAGTAATGCTCTTCTAGCCTGCTAATATGCCAAAACAGTTATTCCCATAATATATGTCCAGGCTGTTCTTAAAAATATCTAAACTAGTACTTGCTTTAATGTAATCTGGTACTATATTCCATGCATCAGCTGCTCTCTTAGAGAACCAACTAGTTTACTTGTCATTCCTATAGACTCATCTACATAGGTAGTTTGATGATTCCCTACTAATTTTCAATGACATCAAACATTCCCGGAGGTAGCTGTCCCTAACTGCCCTATATACCTGAATAAGGTCTCCTCAACTATCAATATGAGACACTATACATGTTCAGATACTTTAGTCCTTCATAATAACTTAAATTTTCCCATCCATGAATGACCTTGGTATATTTCTGCTGTACTCTTTCCAGTTTACTCATGCTTGTTTTCTTATAAGGTTTCCATATTGTTATTCTGTACTCAGGTTTGGGTTTAATATGACTAACACATGATAAATTCATCTTTTCTGATTTCTTAGACTTCATACACCTTGTTATACAACATATAGTTATATAATTATTACTAACCAATTGGATGATGTGATCAGAAAAGCTCAAAGCTGGATCTATCCATGTACCCAGGACCTTAAATGAATCTACTGTTTCAATCACTGCGTATTGTAGCAAGTATTTAGCTTTTAATTTATATCTCAGTTTTTGATGTTTTTATCAGAATATTATTCTCCTGTGCCCAAATGGTCATGCTAATCAAGTTATTTTGCAGACATGCCCTATCTGTAACATATATAATAAATTTACCTTTTTCCAGTCATCTGCATACAGTCTGTAGAACATCTCAAATTTAAAAAGATAGATCTGAAAGATACAATCTAAACAATTGTCAGGCTAGGATAGAGCTCTGTGGGACACCCTGACTGTCACAATGAATTTCACCTGTCCAATTGTTGTGTCATACTTGCCATGTCCTATTTGTAAGCCATGCAGCTATCCATTTTATCAAAAGTATATCAATACCTAATTGTTCTAATATAGTGATCAGTGTTTTGTGTCAAATGCTGAAGTTAAATCTATATAAATTACATCACTGCACAATTTTTCATTCATAGCTGTTATTATATTGTTTTAGAACATCATTTTACATGTGGTAATGGATCTATTGTCAGCACAATCATACTGATATCTGGTTTCAGTTCCCAGCCATTCTAATTCTGATAAGAATTACCCGATATGACCTTCTTCATTATTCTTCCACAACATAAAAGTGAATTTATGGGTCTGTATGACCCTGTTTTTGTCCTACTTCCCTTTCCCTTAAAGACAGGTTTAACAATTGCATGTATCCAATTATGATGAATCTATCCGTAATTATATGACCTAATAAGTAACAAATATAATGGTTCTGTAAGTTCATGCCAAAGTGTTCTCAGGTCATTTTTACTAATTATGTCTCCTCCCTGTGCTTTGATTGGATCAAGTTTGCTTAGATTTTTTTCAATATAATCTAATTTGATTTCAGTGTCTGAGATTACCTGGATGTCACTAGAACAATTTATCACCCCCTTTGTGGAGCCAAACTGCTTTGCATAATCTGGTGTACCAGAGAATACATTTTAGAATCTACACAGTTTATCAATTTGTGTGTCTTTATTTCTACCACATCTTACGTTTCTATAAAATTGTTTCCTATTTTGCTCAATATCTTTATATACATTTTCTTCAAAATTTCTTGATCTTGTCAAACACTGAGTTTAATTTTTTTTTGCATTTAAACAATTTCTCTTTCAAAACTTTCTACATTCCTTCTGTAGTAACTATTTTGTTTCCATATAATCTGTTAGTAATCTTCTGTGCATTGGTTTAGATTTCAATTGGTAGAATTATGTAGCAAGAACCTTTATAACCCCATGATTGCTGCACATATACAGTGGTAAAACTTGACATGAAGTAAAAGTAATTTCTTTAGTAACACAAATAATGGCGAGTATGTTCCATTGCCTAGTAGGATTATTCACAATCTGAACTAATTGTTGTTTCTGAACATATATTGTAAATAGTTTCCTTAATAATATTGTTGAATCAATATTATTAGTCTGTTTTTTGGAAATTTAAGCCCCGGCTAGACTTATTCTTCCCTCCTGTATTTCATGCAAGAAACATATGAATTCTTCTAGGTCATCAGCATTTGAGTTTGGTCATCTATATCATACCTCTCAACCTGTAAGAGCAAGAAATCTGGACAAAGACATAAATAATAGGGGGACAAAGGCCCAAAAATAGGGACACTTTTTAAATACTGCTCTTACAAACTTAAGACAGTTCATAGAATAACATGTTTTGCATTAATATGAATTTCTGAAGGGTATAAAGTCTATAACTCAAATATCTGCTACTATTTTTTTACTTCAGTCTTCAACGATTTGCCAGTGACTTCCCAGAAAACCACATTTTTTTGAGAAACTGACCAAAAATATGAGACAAAAATCTGCACTTTCTACAAAAATCTATACAGTTGAGAGGTATAGTCTATACACTCCAACAATTATTATATGCCCAGGGTTATTTTTATTGTCTTGGTTATACAATCTACAGTATTCATGTTATTAATGAACAAGTAATAATCATAGGTCTCATAACAGTCTTTAATCCCTACCATAACACTACCAGCTGATATCTTGTTGGAATGTTTGTTACAGTTAACCATTTATACCCTAACAGAACTGGTTTCCAGTTATTGTTCTTTAACTAGGTTTCACAAACAGTAACAACATCAATCTTATGAGAATGTAACACATTCTCCAGTAAAACAAAACTTTATTATTAATGCTCCTAGCATTAACAACCATCAGAGATATAGTAACTATAGCTATTTGTGAACTATTAAATTTTCAACATGGCAAAAATCCTGCCTTGTATTTGTCAAATATTGTAAAATATCTACTGCAAAAATCAATGTTTCCAATCTTGTCAAGTGCACGCCATCCTGTTTAAACATCTGTGCCCAAAATTAGGTTAGAATGCTCTACACATTTCCATTTTTTCAAATGGGATATGTTTTCATGTAGGTATTTACCAAAAAAATCTTTTCATTCACGGTGACTTGACTTTGCTTTCTATATGTGATTTATGAAAAATATATCCTAACACCCATACACGTTATGCTATCTAAGACAGCTGTATGTTCTTTACTAACAGTGAGAGAGTCCTTGTGGATGATAACATTTGTATCAACATGAATAAAAACTGATCCATGCTTCCCCACATTAATGCATTCCAAGGCCTTTCTCACATCCTATGATTTTGCTCCCAACAAGCCTAACACTATTTGATGTTCATTATCTTCTCTGCATATGTAAGTATTAGTTCCTCTAATAAATGAATCTCCAGTTATCTTTTCTGACCCGTTCTGAAGAATCTTCATCTTCTAAGTCATTAATGTCTGCTCTAGTAATTGTTAGAAAGGACTAATCTTCATCACCATTCGTCTTATTAATCCCATGTTTTTTGCTGTGCATTATACTTCCAAGATACAGCTTGTTTTGCATATCCACAGCCATGTTGTCAGCTACTGTCTTTCCCCTCTTTTCTTCTTGAAGTAATGTTCTTCAGTCTTTCCACATTCAGTTTTGATTTCTTCCCTTTTACTGGACCCTTGATTCTTTTTTCTTTCTCTTTCGGAAAAATGATGCCTTGTTCTGTATCCTGAAGGTTTATTGGTAGAAAAATTTAATCATTCCCTGTAATTTGTTTGTTAAATAACAAAGCAGTGTCATTTTAGTATGTATTCTCTTTGCTTTATAGACATCAATCCATTTTTTTACTATTTATTGGTTATGAACATCTTCCCTTCTTTCTTTTTTTAAAATTTTCTTCTACATGCTCTGAACCTTCAGATAGCTGAATACTCATATCCAAAATTCCAAAGTTTCCAGTGATAGTATCTTGTTCAGTTGGAGTTGAATTAACTTTACTGACAATAGACACACTCTTTCATAAATGTGCTTTATTTGCTCTTTGCCTAACATTATTTATCTCATCAGTTAAGTCAGTAATATATGAAACAATATTTCTCTGAGCCATGAAAATTGCATAAGTGCTTCTGTCATCAGTAAGTGAAGTTTAGCACAGACAAATCTATCACAGGACTTTTTAATGTGGGATGAGGGGTGCTGGGTGGTAGCTGTGCTAGGTTATCTGGGTGGCTGAGAAGGGTTAAGAAAGGGTTAAGTGAGTTGGGATTTGAAGGGAAGTGAGGTAGTGTTATGGGTGTAGCTTGAAGGATTTTTGAAAGGAAATCCAGAGTGAATAAGCACATTTTGGTGTGGTCTTGTTTTTGAAGCAGGGTCATGTCCCAGACGACCTGAGGTTGTGAGTAAGGTAGGCCTAGGATAGTTATAAGCAGTGAGGTGAGTACAGCTTTGTTGGGTTTTTAATGATTCCCTTTTTTTGCCTTATAAAGGATATATAAGAAGGTTAAATGTAGTGTTAGGTCTTTTTCTGGTGTGGGGCTTGTGCTTTTGTGCAAAAGGGGTATTTTAAGTTGCTTGTTAGGTTATTAGGAAGGTTTTTTTGAATTTATTAACTTTTCCTGGGGGTCTATTGCTGTGCCGTCTTTAGGAAGAGGTTTGGTGTAAGTATTAACTTTCCCTGGTAGCCTAGTGTGGCGCCGTACATTGGAAGAGGTTTGTTTATTATGAGCGGTTTATTGTTTAATTATTAACTTTCCCTGGTGGGCTAGTGCTGCACCATCCATAGGAAGAGGTTTTGTTTAATTATGTTAGGTTTGTTTAACTAACTTTCCCTGGTGGTCTAGTGCTGCGCCATTTATAAGTGTAAGTTTGTTTAATATTAACGTTCCTCAGTGGTTTAATGCTGCGTCACTCATAGGAGAAATTTTTTTTTGTTACTGATTAGCTTTCCCTGGTGGTCTAGTGCTGCACGGTCCATGGCAAGAGGTTTGTGGTAATTCGTGGGCTGGCTACTGACCGTTAATGGCTGGATGGGCATGCGCAATGGCGCAGGTGTGGCGCTCAATGGATATTATAAAAAAAAAAAAGAAAGAAAGAAATAAGTAAATCGATAAAACTTTTACATGTAGTTTATTCTTAATATTTTTTAAATCAATTTGCTTGTCATGATGTTGGCTCGGCCTGCATTGGCCTCCGAGAGCAGTTAACTCCCCTTAGCCTCCCTGAGATCTAGTGTTGGCATGCAGTGGTGAGTAGAATGGCTGTGTTGTTCCATGGTGGTCTAGTGTGTTTGTGCGGTGATTGAGTGGGGCTAGCGTGAGAGGGTTGTATGGATGTTGGTTTGTTCGTTCCCCGGTGGTCTAGTGCTGGCATATGGTACTTGTGTGGGATGGCTGTTTGGTTGTTTGTTCCCTGGTGGTGTAGCGGTTTTGTTGTGTGGTATGGCTGTTTGATTTTCTCACTGGTGATCTAGTGCATGGTGCTTGTGTGGGATGGCTGTTTGGTTGGTTTTCCTCCCTGGTGGTCTAGTGGTTTGTTGTGTGGGATGTCTGATTGATTTTCTCCCTGGTGCTCTAGTGCGGTTGTGTGGTGGTGTGTGGTGATGGCGGAGTCTGGTTTCTTGATCTCTTGTAGCTGATTTCCTCGTGGTCTAGTGCTGATGGGGCAGTGCAGAGATGCTCTGTTTTCCTGGGCTTGTCGAGCTGTGTGGCTTTCCGCGCATGCGCGGTAGTGCGGGCAATCCATGATTGGCATTTTCTGTATATATAAAAAAAAAAAAAAGAGAGAGAGAGAGAGAGAGAGACAAAAACGGAGACAATTTAGTTACTGATGATGCATGCTTAGACAGGATAGGTGTGTGTGGTGATTTAGATAGGATTAACATTAAGATACAGGCATGGTGTATTTAATTTAAAGGCAACTGATGAGGCAAGTTTTTTTTTTCTGGTATTTCAGAGGGACCTATTGCGATGATGATGTATGACTGGAGTTCGAATGGGTTAGTGGCAGAATAGATAGTTATTGAGATTAACTTTATTGTGCCATGTTTATTATTTGTCATTAAATTTTTTGTTTCTTTTTAGGTGATTATGGTTGAGGTTTTGAGACAGAGATGGGCCAATATTGTAGCACAGGCTGAAGATTTGTTCAATGACATTCCTGCTGAGGTACCAACAACTAGCATGCAGGGTATGATCACTTGTAAGAAGTGCCAGATGACTACAACCCTGGCATCCAGGGTGAAGAAAGCCAAGCAGACAGCATCAGCGGAGAAGGCTATGGAGGTGATGACGCCCCCCTGTATCAGCTGCAGGTAATAATTCATCAAGCTTGGGGGGGGGTGAGGAGGCTGGAACAGGTGCGGGGGGTGAGGTAGGGGCAGTGAGGGTGTCCATAGGGGGCTACTGGGTAGCGATTTGGAGGCTTTAGCTGAGTGTGGAGGGATTTTTATGGATAACCTGTCCTTGTTAGATCAGGAGTTATGGGCGGATGTCCATGAGGTAGGGTATGATTTTTGTATTGCAGCTGGGGGATTGGTTGATCTCACAGCCCTATGACAGGAAGGGGCTCCCATTTTATTGACTCCACACATATCTCTGTTAGTCTTCTTCTTCTTTTGGCTACTCCCATTAGGGGTCGCCATAGTGGATCATCTGTTTCCATTTCTTCCTGTCCTCTGCATCTTGCTCTGTCACACCAACCACCTGCATGTCCTTTCTCACGACATCCATGAACCTTATCTTAGGCCCTCCTTTTTTCCTGTTACCTGGCAGCTTCAACCTTAGCATCTTTTTCCCAATATACCATGCATCCCTCCTCAGCACATGTCCAAACCAAGGTAATCTTGCCTCTCTGGCTTTGTCTCCAAACCTTCCAACCTGGGCTGACCTTCTAATATACTTATTACTAATCCTGTCCACCCTTGTCACACCCAGTGCAAATCAACATCTTTAACTCTGCCACGTCCAACTCTGACTCCTGCCTTTTTATCAATGCCACTGTCTCCAACCCATATAACATAGCTGGTCTCACTACCCTCTTGTAGACCTTCCTTTTCACTGTTACTGGTACTCATCTGTCACAAATCACTCCTGACACTCATCTCCACCGACTCCATCTTGCCTGTACTCTCTTCTTCACCTCTCTTCCACACTCACCATAACTCTGAACTGTTGATCCCAACGCACTGTCCTGTACCAGCTCTCTCTTTTGGAGCTATCTTTTGAGGAGAGTGACATAGTAATTCTCTAGCTTCTTTCACATGAAACAAGTACAAGGGCTATTACGATAAACTAGTATTCCTGTAATTTGAACCCATTAGTTAACTAAGCGATTGCTTTATCTAAAACGACTGTATCAGTTTTAAAGCTTTTTACAATAAAACGCGCCTTTTTACTTAAACTCTCATTAAGAGTCCTACCCTTCTAGTTAGTTATATAGTTCTAATTAACAATATTTGGAGTCAAACCCTATGTCATTAATCTCTTTGTTTGCTGTTTCTTTTGACTGTAATATCTCATGAACCTAGGCCTGCTCATAATATTGTTCTTATGTTTTAAAATGCATACTCACTAAATGCTCATACTATTCTAGTTAACATCTTTCTTAAAGTACAGAAGATTAACCAGTTGTAGTACATGATTGTAAGCTGTTGTTATCTGCACTGTTTTATTTTTTATTTCTCTCTGTTTGCCTTATCATCTTTCCTCTCTCTCTTTTACTATTTTAGTAGCTTGAATAAGTGGACCCTGCAAATACCTATATCATTTGCCTCTACCCTCCTGGAAGACCATTTCCTCTTGTCTGCTACACTCCAACCCTCCTGGCATCGGAGATATCTACCAGACAGACTGTGAAAGTATGCTATTCATATATGTTTAACCCACATCAGCTGAACTGTGTGAACCAGTCTAGCTACTTGCACAGGACTGCCAGCAGCCAATAGGTCCGGCCCTCTTCACTACTCTACTCTAGACTTCCGACTACCTTTTTATACTTCTATCCTCTCTTCCCTCTCACCTTTCCTCCTTTATTAGCCACATACGAGTATATCAGTGATATATATACTCCCTCAGGCCACTAGGTGGCATCCTTTGTTCTTTTAAATCTGCTCCTTCCTGATTTATTACAACACACACCCCTTTATCTCTTGATTTGGTGTCTGTACCTCTCCCTATCCTTTTTACCTCCTTTCTTACTCTCAGGACCCTGCTATACCAAATCCCACTACTCCCCTGTGCTCCAAACCTTAACATATTCATAGGTTTGACTCTACCCTTCACATACCTTATAACTATATACTTATTTTCTTACCTACCTGCTGTTTTCCTCTCCTTACAGATTGTTTTCTCTGTGCCACACCACTCCTTTGGCTCTTCCCGCTCCGTTCGCCCTCTTGGTCTCACTCCGCTCCCTCCCTGCCCCAAATACCACCCGCCCTAGCACCTCTACCTTTATACCCTCATAGACACACCCCTCTTAATCTATCCCCACCCCTTCTAGACCTAGCCCCTCCCACTCCACCTACCTGCCTACCCTACCTTCTAAACCAGCCCCTCCCTTCTCCACTTATCTTCTCTCCTTCCCACTCTTCACACTATCTTCCCACTCTATTTCAGTTATACATTCTCTAAACATGTCTAACCAATGCCAACCTTTGCTACTTATATCCTTCCTAACCATCATCATCTCTACTTATTTCTCCACCTCTTATGAACAAGCCCTTCCTTATACTCTAACAATTCCACACAAAGTAACCCAAATATCCCCCCTAGCTCTAACAATTACCTATCTCAACACCATCCACAAAACTTCCTACCTCCAAGCTAAATATCAAAGACTGTCTCACATCAAATATCCTACTCATAGCCTTAAAAAACATTTTTACTACTACCACAAAATTTCTCAATCTTACAACCCTATATTAATCTGCTCATTAATACATGGTGATATCCACCCCAACCCTGGCCCTACCTCACCCCTACCATTCTCTAAAAGCCACCAACTATTTACAAGACCAACACCATCTACCAAACCCCCCAAATCACTCTCAATTGCTCAATTAAATATACGTAGCATCTGTAACAAAATACCACATATCCATGCCCTCCTAGATGTCCAACAGTTTGATATACTCTGCCTAACTGAAACTTGGCTCAAACCTATAATTAAAGATAATGAAATCACCCCCCCTGGCTATAACATACTCAGGCAAGACCGCTTAAACAAAAAAGGTGGTGGGGTAGCAATTCTGTATAAAACCGGACTGCAAATAAGCAAAGAAAATCATACTCTTCCATCTGATAATAATGTAGAAATAATTATTTCCAAACTTCAGCTCAACCCTCACAAAACAGTTAACATTATCTGCACCTATCTTCCCCCAGGAAAAAATCCCACTATTTTAGAAGACCTATTAAATTGGCTTTCACTAAATCTCCCTCAAGAAACTATTCTTTTAGGAGATTTTAATATTGACTGGAATTTATGTCAATACACCAATCCACCCACTCTTATTAACCTACATGGCTTTACTCAAACCATTAACTCCCCAACAAGAACAAACAAACAAAATAACAAAGGAAGTATACTTGACTGGATACTTATAAACAGTCCCCAGCTAAAGTATACAACAGGGACTCTCCCAGATGACCTCAGCGACCACTCTCTAACATATATCATCAGGCATAAAACAAGTTTAACCATCCCCACCCAAGTCATAACATCCCGTAGCAAAAAATTCCTAGATCCCATTCAGTTTCAAAATGAACTTATGCAAGTTAATTGGTCATCTCTTAAATCTCTCCCTATAGATGAAGCGGTTAACTACTTCAATCATACTTTTCTGACAATCCTAGAACATCACGCTCCAATGCGTTCTATAAGAATTAAATCTAAAACAGCCCAATGGCTTTCTAATGCCACCAGGAACCTAATCCTTAGTAGAAACAAAGCCTGGATAAAATGGCGTACCTCAAAAAATACAACTGATCGCCTTATTTTCAGAGAACAAAGAAATTTAACAAAAAAAGCCATTCTACAAGAAGAACTTTTATACTCAGCTACAACAAACATCCCTACACCAACCACATAAATTCTGGACCGCCATTAATACACTGCTATCACCAGGAAAAGTTGCCACACCAAATCCTATTGATTCAAACCCGACTGCCCATTACAAACGGCTAATGCCTTTAATACTTTCTTTACCTCTGCCATTCTAAAGCTAGCTAACCAACAAAGCCCTGATACCTCCAAACTGCTAAACCAAGGTCCCACTCCCCCCCCATTCCACCTCAAACCCATACCCACCACATATATATCATCCTTACTTCAAAAATTAAAACCTACAACTCCCTCAGCCGACAAGTTACCAGCAGAATTCCTTAAAATTGGTGCAAAAGCCATAGCTTAGCCCATCTCCATATTGATTAACAGGACCATAAAAGAAAGCACAATTCCATCATTATGGAAAATCTCTTATATTATCCCACTATTCAAAGGTGGTGACTCTACTGAGTATTCTAACTTTCGTCCAATAGCATTATTATCACCACTTGCAAAAATAATGGAGAAATGCATCCACAAACAGGTACTAAATCACCTGCTAAATAATAACCTCCTAGCTAAGTGCCAACATGGTTTTCGCCCTTTCCATAGCACTACTACAGCCTTACTTTCCTTTATCGACTCAATAAATAATAACCGCAATAATAACATACCCTCTTCAGCCTTCTTCGTTGACCTATCCAAAGCCTTTGATATGGTCAACCACAAACTTCTCCTCCATCGTCTAAAGTCCCTCTCTTTTGACAATACAGCCTTAAATTGGTTCACATCCTATCTGAATAACCGCAAACAGGCAGTACTCTGGCATAACCATCTCTCTGATCTCCTTCCCACCTCTATAGGAGTTCCTCAGGGCTCTATCTTAGGCCCTCTACTATTTTCCATCTTTATAAATGATCTTTACCTAGCTACTCCTCTATCAACTTGCATTCAATATGCTGATGATACAACCATTATCTGCTCAGCCCCAACACAGTCAGAACTTTATTCCCTTACACAAAATACCTTCACTACCATAGAGCAATGGTTCTCCAACCACTGTCTCCTCCTTAACCCAAAGAAAACCAAACTCCTGATTTTTACACCCACCATCTTGTCTCCCTCCATTAATTTCTCTCTCATAGCCAACAATGGCATCCTTATCTCCCCAGACAATAACACCAAGCTACTAGGCATTACAATTGACAACCAACTCAAATTTGACACACACATTGACTCTACAATAAAATCAACTAACAGAAAACTAGGCTCTCTGTATAGAATTAAATCTTTCCTTACTCCTGAAGCCAGAACCACTATAGCTAGAACCCACTTAATCTCTTCCCTTTTATATGCCTTCCCAATCTATACAAACCTTTCTAAATATAATCTTACCAAACTAACTACGTCTTATAATAATATTGCCAGATTTGCTACAGCATCTCCATATAGGACTCACCATTGTTCTAACCTTAAAAAACTAGGGTGGCTAGAATTACCTAACCTTATACATTTTAACCAACTTACAATTGCCCATAAAGCTCTTTACCACCCAGACAATACCCCAATGCTCTCCACCCTCATAAAACCCTATAGCAATCTGAAGAACCTGCGCTCCTCCAACAAAATACTGATTCATACTTCTCTTTCTAAGAACTCAGCAGGTGACTCCACATTCTCAAACTCAGTTGGGAAACTATGGAATCAACTACCTCAAGACCTCACCACTCAAACATCAATCCCACTATTTAAAACTAAACTTAAACATTTATTTTCCAACCATTGGCTTTGCTCTTGCAATAACCCAGACTAACCTTTCATACCTCCCTGCTATGAGATTTTTTTTCCACTCTCTCTTTATCTCGTATATCTAACTCTCTACATAACTCTCTACAAAGCTGTTTCTATTACCTCACTTCTAATAAAGGAACTAAATCTCTACTTTCCATCTTCTTTTAAAGATGTATTAGACTAACTAGGTACTTTATCTGTACTGTCATATTGTACGCTTTTCTAAGTAATAGAGACTTCTTACTGTACCTCATATTTGTACTCAAATGTTCTTAATTCTAACAGAAGGTTTAAAGTATATGTTATTAGATATTATTTGTATATGCTGATATATTCTGATAAAGTTTTTGTTTTAGTCTTACTATAGTAGTACTGTAGAGGAGCTTTTCTCCCCGGGCCTCCACTGAAAATGGACATGTATCCAGTTGGACTAGCCCGGTTAACAAATGTAAAATAAATAAATAAATAAATAAATAAGTATTTAAACTCATCCACCTTCACCACCTCTACTCCCTGCATCCTCACCATTCCTCTACCCTCCTTCTCATTCACACACATATCTTATGTCTTAGTCCTGCTGACCTTCATTCCTCTTCTCTCTAGAGCATATCTCCACCTCTCCAGGGTCTCCTTTACCTATTCCCTACTCTCACCACAGATAACAATGTCATCTTCAACATCATAGTCCACAGGGACTCCTGTCTGATCTCATCTGTCAACCTGTTCATCACCATTACAAATAAGAAAGGGCTCAGAGCTATTCCTTGATGCATTTCCACCTCCACCTTAAATGCTTCCATCACTCCCACCGCAGACCTCACCACTGTCACACTACCCTCATACATATTCTGTACCACTCTTACATACTTCCCCGACTTCCTCATACAGTACCACGACTCCTCTCTAGACACCCTGTCATATGCTTTCTCTAAGTCCACAAAGACACAATGCAGCTCCTTCTGACCTTCTCTGTACTTTTCCAACACTCTCAGAGCAAACATTGCATCTGTAGTGCTCCTTCCTGGCATGAAACCATACTGCTCATCACTAATCATCACCTCTCTTCTTAACCTAGCTTCCACTACTCTTTCCCATAACTTCATGCTGTAACTGATCAATTTAATCCCTCTGTAGTTACTACAGCTCTGCACATCACTCTTATTCATAAAAATCGGTACCAAAACACTTTTTCTCCATTCCTCAGGCATCCTCTCACTTTCCAAGATTTCATTAAATAACCTGAACACCTCCATGCTTCCACAGATATGTCATCTGGACCAACAGCCTTTCTATTCCTCATCCTCTTCATAGCTATCCTTACTTCCTCCTTGCTAATCCACTGCACTTCATGATTCACTATCTGCATATCATCCAACCTTCTCTCCCTCTCATTCTCTTCATTCATTAGCCCCTCAAAGTATTCTTTCCATCTGCTCAACACACTCTCCTCACTTGTGAGTACGTTTCCCTCATTATCCTTTATCACCCTTACCTGCTGCACATCTTTACCAGCTTGGTCCATCTGTCTAGCCAATCGGTACAGGTCCTTTCCTCCCTCCTTAGTGTCCAGCCTTTCATACAACTCTTCATACACCTTATCCTTAGCCTTCACCACCTCTCTCTTTGCTATGCACCTCATCTCTTTATACTCGTGTCTACTTTCTTCATCTCTGTGACACTCCCACTTCTTCTTCACCAACCTATTTCTCTGTATACTCTCCTGTACTTCTTCATTCCACCAACAGGTCTCCTTATCCTCCTTCCTTTTTCCAGATGTCACACCAAGCACCTTTCCAACCATCTTCCTTACTAGCTCTGCTGTAGTTACCTAGCTATTCAGCTATTCGGTAACTCTTCACTGCCACACAGTGCCTGTCTTAACTCTTCCCTGAATTCCACCTCACAATTACCCTTTTTCAATTTCCACCATTTTAAGTCTCCAATCTCCTTCAGACTGGCTTTTCTACATAAGATATAATCCACCTGTGTGCATCTCCCTCCACTCTTGTATGTCACGCTATGCTCCTCCCTCTTGTTAAAATATGTATTCACCACAGCCATGTCCATCCTTTTCGCAAAATACACTACCATCTGACCTTCTGCATTCCTTTGCTTAACACCATACCTACCCATCACTTCTTCATCCTCTCTGTTCCCTTCACCAACATGCCCATTGAAATCTGCTGCAGTCACCACTGTCTCACCCTTGGGTACAGTCATCACCACTTCATCCAACTCACTACAAAATTTGTCTTTCTCATACATCGCACACCAAACTTGTGGAGCATATGCACTAACAACATTCATCATTACACCATCAATTTCCAGCTTCATAAACATCACTCTGTCTGACACTCTTTTCACCTCCAAAACACTCTTAGCATACTGTTCTTTCAGGATAACCCCTACTCCATTTCTCCTCCCATCCACACCATGATAAAACAATTTGAAACCACCTCCAATACACCTAGCCTTGCTCCCCTTCCATCTGGTCTCTTGCACACACAATATAGCAACCTTCCTTCTGTCCATCATATCAGCTAGCTCTCTCCCTATACCAGTCATACTGCCAACATTCAAAGTTCCGAACCGCACTACCACAGTCCTAGCCTTTACCTGCCTTCAGGCATGCATTCCACCTCTTCTCCTCCTTCAGCCAACAGTAGCCCAATTTCCACCAGCACCCTGTTAGCCAACAGTACTGGTGGTGGTCATTGTTAACCCGGACCCCGACCGATCCGGTATGTATATCTGTACTGTTGTCCTCGTGTATCTCTGTTAGTAAAGGAGAAGATTTGGAAAGGGGAGTTCTTCGATATTTTTGAATTGATTGATACAGACTTGGTTTAGCGGTTGATGGAAGTGGAGATGGCTAATGGGATGGACCTCTTGGCTGCATTGGCTGCAATAGGTCGCAAAAGGGTAGGGAGGTTTTGAGCTAAGACATGGGATAATTGGGTCCTAGGTTTCATTTATTATATGGCAGTGTGTTTGGAAAGGGACACTTCGCTAGCTCGTCCTCTTTTGGCTTATTTTTTGACTATTAGGGAAGCACAGAGGTTGAAGCCTGGTTATGCATGTTTATGGTATGACCAAAAATTTGCAAGCATAAAGCAGTAGATAAATCTATGTATTGGGAGGTCAGACATCTGGACATTTGGCTGTCCACCATGATGGATACCAGTGGAGGGGTAGCAGATTATCTCAGCCATCTGAGGAGGTGCAAGGATATATTAGGCTTTTAATGCCGGTAGGTGTTCCTGGGTGGGTTGTAGATTTGCTCATATTTGCTCAAAGTGTATGGGGGTGCATACATTTACACAATGTGGGTGGGGTGGGGGTCAGGTTGGGGGTCAGGCATCACACTTTGGGGGTATGAAAGGTTGGAATTGTTCCCATTTAGCATTGCTAGATGGTCGTGATCGGTCTAATTTTTGGGGCCAAAGGGGGGGTCCTTTCGGGGAGGTAGAGGGAGTTTTGGGGAAACATTCACCTATTAAGGTGAATGTATTGAAGGACATATTGACGCATTACCCACTGCCGGTGGTAGTAGGGGAGTTAATAGAAGGTTTTTCCTAAGGGTTTTCAATTAAGTCTGCATTGGTTGGGGGGGGGATTTGAAGTCTGTCAAGGGGAGGGAGGTGATTTTGCAAGAGTTGATTGACAAAGAGTGTCAGGCTGGGAGGGTGTTAGGTCCTTTTTGTTACTCTCCTTTCCCTAACTGTTAGGTGTCACTGTTAGGTTTGTTTCCAAAGAAAAAGCAGGGTGAATTTCACTTAATTCATCATTTATCATACCCTGTGGGAGAGTCAGTGAATGATTTCATTCCCAGTGAAGAGGCTAGAGTAATGTATTAATCTTTTGGATGATGCAGTTCGGGTTACTAGGATTTTCAAGGACTCTTGGTTAGTTAAAGTAGATACTGAGTCAGCTTTTCATTTGCTACCTGTGAGGGAGGAGGACTGGCCATTATTAAGCATGGTGGTAGGGGACAACTTTTATTTTGACACTGCCATACCTATGAGATGTGCGGTGACATGTGCTACTTTTGAGAAGTTTAGCTCAGTGTTGCACTGGATATGGCAGCAGAGGGTGGAGGATCAGCAAGCTGTACACTATTTAGATGACTTTTTATTGGTGGGGGAAGGTAGACTAAGGACACAGGTAGCTATGCAAGAGTTTGTGGGCATGTGTGAGGCCTTCGGGGTACCTTTGGCTAAGCATAAGTTGGAGGGCCTGGCTAGGGCTTTGAAATTTTTGGGGCTGATGGTAGATGCAGAGCAGGGTTTGTTTTGTTTGCCTCAAGGTAAGATGGTTAGGCTGTGAGACAAGATTATTTGGGCGTTGTCTAGGCCTAAGGTTCTGGTGAAAGATGTTATGGAATTGCTGGGTTTGTTGAACTTCCCGTTTAGGGTGGTGCATCCTGGGTGGACGTTTTGTTGGTCTGTGGCATTTTTGTTGAAAGGACGTAAGAGTAAGCACCACAGAGTACTGGTCAGTAAGTTGTCACAAGAGGATTTAGATTTGTGATTGGAATTTTTAAAACAGTTTAATGGGATTTCATTTTGGCAGTTGGATTGGATTACATAAAGAGAACTGCAGTTGTTTACTGATGCAGCTGGGGGGTCAGGAATGGGTGCTTACTTTGCGGGTCAGTGGTTTGCTGTTCTATGGCTGGAGCATTGGTCAGATGAGTGGAAACAGGATGTTGCCTTTTTGGAGTTGATTCCAATCTGGGCGGCTTCGGTGGTATGGCAGGATCGTTTGAAGGGGCAGAGGGTGATATTCCTTTCACATAATTCTGTGGCGGTGAGAGTGCCACAGATAAAAGTGGCTAATGTACCTCGCTTGTTATTTATTCTTAGGAAATTGGTGTTGCATAGCTTGCTGATTAATTTTTCTTTTACAGGGTTACATGTACCAGGGGTTTCAAATGAGATAGCTGATAGTTTGTCTCATTTTCAGTTCTTCAGGTTCTGTCAGGTGGCTCTGGAAGTAGCTTTGCATCTGTCAGTTGTCCCACCCAACATTTGGCAGACTGGGCAATAGTGATTGGCAGGTTGGTGCAACAATCATGGGCGGCATCCACGAGATGAGCCTACGGTAGGGCACTGCTTAATTTTGATAAATATTTGCGGCAGTTGTCTGATGAGGACTGCATGTGGTCTGAGAATTTACTGTTGCATTATCTAGCCATGTTGAAGGGCAGGGAAGGGCAGTGTGAACGGTGAGGGTGGCCTTAGCAGTCATTGCTGCATATACTCGGTTGGCTGGATTAAAGGATTTCACTAGGTTATGGGTGGTGAGTAGAGTGTTAAAAGGGTGGGCTAGAGTTGAAAGGAGCAGCATGAATAGGAGATGGCAGGTTACAAAGGGTATTTTAAGGATGTTGTTAAAGGGTTTAGGTAAAGTGCTTGGTTGTTTGGATGAGTATGTGTTGTGGTGTACAGTTAGTGTTTGAATGTATTGTGAGGCTTTTCATTTGTCAGGGGTTATTGGATTCATTGGTATGGGAAGATGTGTTGATATTTCCTAGGGTGGTGCATATTAGACTGTATTCTTTGAAGACAGATCAGGAGGGGCTTGTGTCACCCATTGTTTTGGAGGAGGTGGAGGTAGCCTGGAGATGTCCTGTAGTTTGGGGAAGAAAGTTGTGTGGAGCTCAGAAGGGTAGAATTCAAGGGTTGTTTTTTTTAGCAGTAAGTGGTAAAGGATTGACAGGTGAACAGCTGAATGTGGTTATGGGAAGGGTGATTTGGAGTGTGGGTTTACAAGAGGATAAGTTTTCTTCACATTCCTTTTGGATGGATAGAGCATCCGATTTGACTAAGGAAGGTAGTAATCAAACAGGTGGGTCAATGGTCATCCAATGCCTTTTTGAATTATATTAAGTAGTTTGTAAAGGCTTTGTTTTTAAATATTTTTTTTCTCTCTTCTCTTAAATCAGAGACAGATCATCATTTTGGGCCATTCTTTCATATTCTGTGCTGCTAGGCATGTGGAGGTTAGACCCAATGGCATGAATCTGGGTTTGGACCATTTTTGTTTAAAAATCATTTGGCATGGTGTTAGAAGGCTAAGGTGGAGTCAAATATTGCAAGAATTTAATGGGTTACAGGTTAAATGGGGGTTGCCTCAGGTGTTAGTGATTCATTTAGGTGGCAATGGTACCAAAGAGGCAGTTGGTTTGTCATGTTCGTGAGGACATTTTAGCATTGCGGAGGATGTATCTGGGGATGGTTGTTATCTGGTCTGAGAATATTCCTCGGTTGGTATGGAAAGGGGTATGGGATTTTACTGCCATGGAGAAGGTCCGCAGATATGTCAATTTCAGGTTGGCGAAATATTTGGAAGAAATTGGGATACATACGTTTCGGCATGTAGAGTTTGACAGTAAGGATCCAGTGTGGTACAGACTGGATGGAGTTCACCTTAACAATTTCAGTCTGGATTTATTTAATCATAATTTGGGTTTGATGGTGCAGGATCTTATGAAGAAAGGTATTGTTTGAGGGGGAACAGCCCTTTAGGGCTGGTGGGCGGAGAAGAGGGTCAGGCCTGACCCTCTTCTGTTTCCCCTCTACAGGATGGTGGATGGAAAATTGGTAGTTGTGAGGTGTTAAGGTGAGCGGGGACACTGCCTTTGTTGTTTATCCAAGGTAAGCGGGTACACTGCCTTTATCTTTAGTTATTTGTATATATGGGTGAGCAGGGACACTGCCCGTATGTTGTTCTGATTGATGTTTGATACAGTTTTGTTGTTGTTCCATTAGCTAATTGTATTCAAAGGGCGACTGGGAATGCTGCCCATATGTCTTTCATGTTTTAATAAATTTATGTTATTTAAGCAATTTTTCACAATAAAGGTCATCAAATGTCTGTGGGTGTTTGTGTATTTTATTAGGACTGTGACAAGTGAAGTTTGGCACACACAAATTTGTCACAGGACTGTTTAATGTGGGATGGGGGGTGCTGGGTGGTAGATGTGCTAGGTTATTTGGGTGACTGAGAAGGGTTAAGAAATGGTTAAGTGAGTTGGGATTTGAAGGGAAGTGAGGTAGTGTTATGGGTGTGGCTTGAAGGGTTTATGAAAGGAAATCCAGAGTAAATAAGCACATTTTGGTGTTGTCTTGTTGCCTTCCCTGCCCAACCCAATTGATTTTGGTTTGAGGTTTGTTGTGCAGAGAAGAGGGTCAGGCCTGACCCTCTTCTATTCCCCCTCTACAGAATGGTGGATGGAAAATTGGTAGTTGTGAGGTATTAAGGTGAGTGTGGACGCTGCCTTTGTTGTTTATCCAGGGTGAGTGGGCACGCTGCCTTTATCTTTAGTTATTTGTATGATTGGGTGAGAGGGGACGCTGCCTGTATGTTGTTTTGATTGATGTTTGATGCAGTTTTGGTGTTGTTCCATTAGCTAATTGTATTCAAAGGGTGACGGGAATGCTGCCCATATATCTTTCATGTTTTAATAAAGTCATGTTATTTAAGCAATTTTATTACAATAAGGGTCGTCAAATGTCTGTGTTTGTGTATTTTATTAGGACCGTGACAAGTCTAAATTTACTACTAATAATAGTAAGAAAATCATCCCAATGTTGCCATGAAGAACACAGATCGCCAGTGTTATCACGTACTTCCTTTAATTTTATATATATATATATATATATATATATATATATATATATATATATATATATATACCATCGAATACACTGTACAAGATACTTGTGCTTTAGCACATCATTAATGGCATACTCATTTAAGGGATCCATTTTCACCTGCAAATGAATAATGAAATCTAAAAGAAAAGGATAATCAAAATCTGTAAGCACAGAATTAATAGAGATTTTAAATCAACTTCAATGAAAAAGTCACATTAACAATATACAACTAACTATTAAATTAAATAGGAAAAATGTCATTGCTTTGAGCATCCCAGTTGTGAAAGTCACACAAAAGCTAGAGTTCCTCACTATCACTAGCTGTTGCACCTCCTTTTAACCGTAAAGATCAATAAATTATAAACTGACATGCTGAGAAATCTTCTTTCTACAAGCTATCCCTTTCTTCCTACAAACAGTGAAAAACAGTGCTAAAACTAAAATATAAATCAAAATAAATATTTTCTTAACAGGCAACTGCATAATCAATCACAAACCAACACAGGATTGTTTAGATAAGCTCTGAATTCACAGTAGGTAAGCTGTCAACCCAGAAGCATTGGCCTGCAAAGAACCTTAATCACATAACAACATATTATGTAACACACCTGTCAACATAAAATGCAGCAGCAATTCAAGTCTTACTCAAAAGGATGCATAACACTTTTGAGTTGTATGTTTACCTGGGCAAGAACAGTACAGCAGGCAAAAAAGGCAATGCAACAGTGAGCACCTAAAAGTGAGTTTGATATTATAGCTAAGAGATTTCAACTACCAAAATTGTCTTTTGCATTTGGTTTTACTGGCCTAAAGGTATAGAATTCTCACAGCTATTAGAAGCTCAGCTAATTGTGGCTTTTGTGCCTTGACCTTGCTAAGACATTTGACACTGTGAATTGAAACAATCTATATGTAGGAAGTCTTGCTGAATTCAGACTATTTTAAACTATCCTAATCACCTAAATGTGAAACGATCACCTTCTTTGGATGTAATATAAAAGAATGTATTATGTCACTGCAGAACTCTTCTAATTACTTGCAAAAACAGTTTATCAGCTTTGGCTTTTGTCTAATTGCCTAAAAGCTAAAATCCTTCTATTTCAAGAAACAGTGAGTCAGTAAGTATTTGCCTTCTTAAAATAAAACCACAAGAAAACACCACAGTAGATATGACAGTATGGCAAATGTGTTTAAAATATGAATAGCTCAAGATGTAACATTTAACCTCTGTGTCATAGCTGTCATTCTAAACATCATTCAAAACATTGGATTCTTAAATAGGATCGATCATTTCCTGATGTCATCATTGTAAAGTATCTAATGTCAGAGCTTATCTGTTCTTGAAATGATTCTGTGGGCACCTAGCCAACTTTCACTTAACTCAACATTTTAAACTTTGCAAGCTTCCTATTATTTCACTAAATTTATTTCAAGTCACACCGCTAATGCTCATTACTATCTTCTTTTTTTTTCCAAAAACATTTTTTATTAAATTTTGTTAATAAACATGGACATAAAGTATTAAAAATAAACAATAAAAACATAATTATTTACACTATATACAAGCATCCATGATAAACATTTGTTTTATCCAAGAAAGGTAATCAATATTTATCTAACAATCTCACCAATTTTTGGCAAGCTAGTCTTTTGTGTGTTACATTTGATGATCTCTGATAAATAGTTTGCATTTCTTTTTTACATACAGATTTTGCTATTGAAATAAACTCAGAAAACATAAGATATTGCTTATTTTTCCACTTCAATGTAATTATTTTTCGAGCAATAGCTAGAATTAACCAAAGAACAGGTAACTGATGTCTAGGAATTATAGTTGGGGTAGGAACATTGAATAATATCAAAGAGCTAGTAATTTGACAGTTATCAGACCACAGGGCTTTTGCAAAATGTCTAAAATCACTCCAGTATTGTGTGAAAGTTCTACATTCGATGAACATATGAACCCAGTTGGCTTCAAGAATATCACCGCACCTCCAGAATTTGCTTTCATTACTTTGTTATAAGGTCAATTCTATGTGGAGTGTAAAAGCTTCTATGAATAAATCTCCAGGTATATAGTCTCCAATATAAAGATGATGAAGTGTTTTTTACTGAATTTAATAAATTTCTTATTATCGTTAGATAAAGGTTTGCCATTAATCTTTATGAAGTAATTCCAAATAGCCTGGTCAAAGGTAATCAAGTCTTCTCGTAGGATTTTATTTACAGGTGATATTCTTAATTTATGTTCAATGTTCATCGAACTACACCATATGAATTATTTATTTATTTATTTATTTATTTTATTTTACATTTGTTAACCGGGCTAGTCTAGCTGGATACATGTCCATTTTCAGTAGAGGCCCGGGGAGAAAAGCTCCAGGAAAAGATATAAAATAGACATATCAATGTCATAATACATCCAAATTAAAAATACAAAGATGATAATGGCACAAATTAGAAGATACAAATGTTAAAAAAACAAAATATATATAATTTTTTTTTTTTTCTCTCACTGTCTTCTCAAATACAATAGACAGTGAGGATATGCAGTATATACATACATTTGATTAGCAATGTTATGGTATTTTGTATCAGTAGGGTAGTATTAGAAGTTTCAGAGAAGTAATAAGTTAAGAAGGAAGGAAGTTAGTCAGGGTTAGTACAGGTGCATTGCCAGTGTGTTTTAAGAAATAGCTTTAGTTTATTTTTAAAGAGTGAAAGAGAAGTTTGAGTTGTAAGTTCAGTTGGTAGTAAATTCCATAGCTTGCCTACAGAGTTAGAGTATAGGGAGTCACCTGATGAGTTATTGGATCTAGAAGTGTTGATCAGGAGTTTGTTTGAGGAGCGTAAGTTCTTGAGGTTTTTGTAAGGTGTAATGATGGTAGAGAGTATTGGAGTGTTGTGGGGTTGGTGCAGGGACTTATGGACAATGGTAAGCTGGAGAAATTGAATATGGTTAAGAAATTCTAGCCAGTCCAGTTGTTTTAGGTTTAAACAGTGATGAGTTCTGAAGGAAGAGCCTGTTGCAAATCTAGCAATGTTATTATAGGATGTTGCTAGTTTGTTAAGGTTATTTTTGAAAGGTTAGTATATATAGGGAAGCATAGAGTAGAGTTGAGATTAAGTGGGTTCTGGCTATAGTGGTCCTAGCTACTGGTGTAAGAAAGGGCTTGATTCTATAAAGGGATCCTAGTTTTTTGTTAACTGATTTTATTGTGCTGTTTATATGACTATCAAAGTTTAGGTTGTTGTCAATTGTTATTCCTAGGAGTTTAGTAGATGTGTCGGGGGTAATAACAGTTCCATCAGTAGATGTGAGTGTAAGGTAAATAGGGGTGGAGTTTCGGGTTGGTGTGAAGAGTAGCAATTTAGTTTTTTTTGGGTTAAGCAGGAGGCATCGGTTTGAGAACCATTGTTCTACAGTGTTAAAAGCTTGTTGGGTCAGAGATTTAAGTTCAGTTTGAGAGGTGGCTGTGCAGATAATAGTAGAGTCATCTGCATATTGAATGCAGGTGGTATGTGGTATTGCTGATTGGAGGTCATTAATATAGATGGAAAATAGAAGTGGGCCTAAAATGGAGCCCTGTGGAACACCGAGGGTAATAGGAAGGTTACTAGAGAGTTTGTTTTGCCAGAGTACAGCCTGTTGACGGTTTTCAAGGTAAGATTTGAACCAATTTATAGCTAGGGAATTAAGTGAAAGCGATTTCAGAATGTGTATTAGGAGTTGGTGATTAACCATATCAAAGGCTTTAGATAAATCAATAAAGACAGCAGAGGAAAAAATATTATTGTTACGGTTTTTGTTGATGTTGTCTGTGAAGGATAGTAGGGCAGTGGTGGTGCTGTGAAAAGGTCTAAAACCGTGTTGGCAGTTGGCAAGGAGGTTGTTATGGAGAAGGTGTTTTAGAAGTTGCTTATGGATGCATTTTTCCATAATTTTGCAAGAGGGATAACAGAGCAATAGGACGAAAGTTAGAGTAGTCATTGGAATGACCTCCTTTGTGTAGTGGGATAATATGGGAAATTTTCCAGATGGATGGGATAGTCCCCTCATATATGGTTCTGTTGATGAGTATGGAAATTGGGTAAGCTACGGCTTTAGCTCCTTTTTGTAGAAATTCTGCAGGGAGTTGGTCTGCTGAAGGGGTGGTAGGTTTAAGTTTTTGGAGAAGGGAGCAAATGAAGGAAGTAGGTACTGGTTGTATATGAAATGGTGGGGGTGGGATAGTGGTAGAAGTAGGCAAATTTGATGTATCAGGAGATAAATGGCTAGCAAGTTTTTGGGTAGCATTTGTGAAGAAAGAATTGAAGGCATTGGCAGTTTGGGAGGGATTGTTAGGGTTGGAGCCAAGTGGGTTGGGAGTGATTAACTGACCTGGGTATAGGAGTTTATTAATGCTAGTCCAAAACTTTTGTGGTTCCTTATGGTGGGAGTGCTGTTGGTAGAAGTTCTTTTTATCTAACAGGATGGCATGTTTTGTGTTGTTTCTATGTTGTTTAAAGATTTGGTGATCTGAAGGATTTTTGTGGAGCCATTTTGCCCAGAATTTGTTTCTAATTAGGATTTTTTGCCTAGTTATGTTTGTGAGCCAGGGGGCTGGTTTAGATTTGTTTCTAACAGAGCGTAAGGGGGCATGATGTTCCAGGATGGTTAGGAACTTAGAATTAAAGTACTCTACTGCTTCATTGATTGGGAGAGATTTTAATGGTGACCAATTACATTGTTTGAGTTCAGCCTGGAAAAGTTCTGGGTTCAATTTCTTTTGGTGCGTAGTGTTCTGTATGAGCATGGGAAAGTTTGGTTAGTTTTATGTCTGATAATGTAGGTTAGTGAATGGTCACTTAGGTCATCTGGGAGGGTACCTGTTTTGTATGTTTGCTGGGGCTATTAGTAAGTATCCAGTCCAAGGTACTTTCTTTGTTGTTGGGTTTGTTAATTCTGGTAGGGGAGTCAATAGTTTGTGAGAAGCCATAAAGGTTGATATGGGTGGTAGGGTGTGTAGTATTACAGGTATTCCAGTCTATATTAAAGTCTCCAAGGACTATGGTTTCTTGTGGCAGATTTATGGAAAGCCAGTTAAGGATATTCTCGAGTGTATTGATATTGTTTCCTGGAGGAAGGTATATACAGACAATATTAATAGCCTTATGTGTGTTGATTTGAAATTTAGTGATTAGTATTTCAGTACTGTTGTCAGAAGGTGGGTTATGATTTACAGTGCTAACTTGTAGCTCTGCTTTATAGAGGATTGCTATTCCTCCTCCTTTTTGGCAGTGCGGTCCAATCTAATGATATTATAGCCTGGTGGGGTCACTTCATTGTCCTTAATAGTAGGTTTAAGCCAGGTTTCAGATAGGCATAGGATGTCAAATAGGTGGACATCTAAAAGGGCATGAAGTTGAGTAATTTTGTTACAAATGCTTTGTATATTAAGGTGAGCTATAGAGAGTGAGTCAGAAGGTTTGATAGATTTTAGTGTACTAGATTTATTTGGGTTGCTGTTTGTAGAGTTAATGTTATGGTTTGGGCCAGGGTTTGGGTGAATGTCACCATCTAGTAGGGAGAGGAGGAGTGCTATGTGTTTAGGGTTGAGAGTGTTATAGTAATAGTCTGTAAATTTTTTAGCATCATGGACTGTATACGTAATGTGAGTTAGCCTATGATATTTGGCTAGTAGGTAGGAGGGTTTGGATATATATTTAAGGAGGTTATGATGGTTAGTTAGAGGTGGTGTGGATGTGTGTTTGGTGGGGAGGAGAAGAGTAGAGTAAAGTGATTGTTCATAGGAGGTTAAGAAATAGGTAGAGGTTAGGAGAGGTATGAGAGAAAGTATGAAAAATAATCGCAGTTGGTGTGGGATAATAGAAGTAGGCATTATAACAGTTTGAGAAGTGGGAGAAAAGTAGTTGATAGTCTTTTAAGCAGTTAGAAGGTTTGTAAATAGTTAGTATGTTGTAACCAGGAGGGAGAATTGGAGAGGTAGCAGAGGATATGTTGAGATAGTGAGGGTTGGGGTGTTAATGATGTGAGTAGTTTGATTGGATAGAATGTGTTGTGGGTGTGGTTAGAGAGGAATAAATGTTGGAGCACTGGGGGCGGGTGGGAATTGGGGGCAGGGTAGGGAGCGGAGTGAGCCCGTAGGGCTTAACGGAGCGGGAAGAGACACAAGAGTAGATTGTCAAGGAAGACAATCAGTGAGGTATGAAATATAGTGGATAAGACTGAAGGTAAGAAGAAGTAGAGGAGTGTTGAGGGGCTGTCAGGATTAAAGGTAGATAGTATAAGGAGTAGAGTGAGACAAGAGATAATTTAGGTTGTAGGAGAGATGGTAAAAACAGTAGGTTAGGAGAAACCCTGGGAAGAGAAATTTGGAGAGATATGGATACGAATGTGAGAAGAAAACTAAGAAAAACTAATATTCAGAAGCTGATATTAGGCTCCACCTAGTGGCCAGTTATTTTAATGCAGTAGTAGGTCTCCTAAAGGAGATATCAGACAAGGGGTAAGGGGGAGATAAAATGAGTAGAAATAAGGAGGGTGTGAGCTGGAGGTAAGATTTATGTAAAACGTTAAATATGGGGGGGATAGGTTGGCTGCTGGTTACCTGACTGTAAGGCTTGTCTACCTAGCAGTATTTTAACAATATAATTATTACTTCCTTTTACTAGAATCTATAATAGCACATACTTTCGCTGTCTCTAAGCAGGGTAATGTTTCCAAGTGAGCTGGTAGGTTAAATGAATAGTTGTATCAGTCTTGGTATAATATCAGTTTCCAGATTTAATGATGCTCTCACTTTATTTTCAACAAACTGGGCAGGATTCACGAAACCTCCGTGTAAGAGTTACAAGGCTTACACGGAGGCTGCAGTTAAACGGTGTGATGTCAGCATGTCATGCATATGCATGCGGGCATGCTGAATCACACCTAAGGCTAATACGGTCCATGTAAGATAGTAGGGGGCGTGTCCGTAGGGCGAGCCCTGCAAACGGACACGCCCCAGAAGAGTAAAAGTCCCAAAAGTAAACCCCCACGACAGAGTCCATGTAAATGTGAATAAACACAACACAACACATGCCCCCACAGACTATGAACATAAAATGTATAAATGAACATCTTATATTTTTTTTAATAAGTTATAAAGATGTTTGCTGGTGAGTGCGCTCGTTTGCGCGGGCGTGCCCGGCGCTTAGCCACAGTTAGCAGTCAGTGGAAAAGCATATAAGAACTAAATATGTAAAGTAAGCCAAGAAGCAATAGCATAGTGGTAGAGACGTCGGCTGAAGAGGAGGCAGTCGTGGTTCGAGCCCCCACAACATCAATTTTTATTTTTAGTGAAATAAGCACGAAACAAGTCCCTGACATATATGTACATATATAAAATTATATTTTCTGTAAAATGTAATGGAATGGGCCATGTATTTTGAAGAAATGTGAGATACAAAAAAATAAAAAATGGCAGATGTGCCTATAGCTGAGCTACAGTCTAACAAGTTGAGGATATCTGCTTGTAGGTGAACAGTGTTTTAACAGATGTAAAATGAGTGCCTGTAGGTGAGCAGTGGTACAACAGGTGTAAAATGAGTGCCCGTAGGTGAGCAGTGGTTTAATAGGTGTAAAATGAGTGCCCGGGGTTGAGCAGCATTTTAACACGTGGAAACTGTGTGCCTGTAGCTGAGTTGAGCGTAATATGCATGCTGATAGCCAAATCATGCATAAACCAGCGTGATCTGTTTGCGCGGAGCTGCGCACCGTACCAACAAGCTAACCGATGGGCAACGTTGAGCAAGCTGTATCAAAACTGCCTTTACACAAACACACCTCCTAGCCTGTGTAGACAGTCATAAAATATAAAAAGCAATGGCCAGGTTCGAACCCAGGATACCATGCACCATAGTCAAAGTACTGAACCACTAAGCCATGACAGTTGCACTTAGAAATGCAGTAATAGCATATATATATAGGAATGAATAGAAAGAAGAGCATGACAAAGCAGATTTTGTGAAGCTGATACAATTCCAAAATGGCCATAAGTGCCAGAAAAACGGCATATATAAGCCCCATAGGTGGGAATACACAGCATAACCAATTGTGGAACCAACTTGCAGCCAGGATGTCAGGTGTAGGAGAGGGTAGTTGCTTCCGAGCACAGAGGTGGGGCATTGAGGAGTCCAAATATATGGTTTAGCTCCTCGTCCATAATCATGAGGCCCAACTCATGCAGGGCCAGGTCCTGTGGGGAGCATATAGGGCTGAGGCGTGGGACCGGTTGGCACATGATCTCACCAGTGCCACAGGAATACCAAGGACTGTTGAGCAGGTCCGTCACCACCATGCGGACCTGAAGAGATGGAAGCAGGACCAACTGAACCGTTGGATCCAGGAGGCCCGGCAAATGCCCAATGCCCCACTACTGAGTAAGTTACATGTAATTATTTATGTAAGAAATTAACCTAGCTGATATTATGGAGATGTGCATTCCAATATTACTTCATTTATATTACAGCTGCAGGTGTCCATTCTGCGAACTGGCAAGCCTATGGCGATAGGCTGGTGCAGTTGCGCTACCAGGCAGGTCAGTAATTCTCTCCCTGTAACTGTAAATAACTATGTAAGTATGACAGTTAGCAAAAGAGTGCAGTGTAGTCACTAATTAATAAAATGTGCAAGTAACAGTGTAAGAGAGTTTGCAAGTATTGCTTGATTACAAAAGTGTGATGCAGCCTGTATTCCAAACATAAAAATGATACAAGTCTGAAATAAAGATGTCCCACCTGTAATATAATAGTACATAACCTGCAGCAGGCTGAAACGTACAGCTGCAGAAGCTGAGTAAAACACATGTGTGAAATATATCCCTGTTGAAATTCTGAAACATGACATAAGTGAGACTGTTGGAAAGGATTGTTATAACTAAAGGTAAAACATGTCAATAAAGCCTTTGATTAAGTACCATCCTGAATTGTAAAAATAAAACAAGTGAGAGAGTGTGAGAAAGAGGTATGAATCCACCAATAAAGTAGTACTAACTCCTGAATAAAGTATACTGCAGTCAGTACAGAATGAAATGAATGCGACAGGCAGAACCAAACAGCAACATGTGTTGAAAACAGTACTGAAGCTGGAATGTGTGTCCCAAACTCTGGATATGTTGCTCTCAGTCTGCAATATGCAGATAGTATGGTTGTCTGAAATACCAAACATCCACAGTTGTCTATAGCTATATAAAGCAAATGTAGCAGGATGATGTAGCTGAACAGAGCCAGATATGAATGTGTATGAATAAATATGAAATGTATAGTGATGTAGCAGTAACATTCCTATCACCAACCTGAAGTAGTTATCACATAGGAAACTGTAGCCAGACCTGTAGTGTGTATATATCTGCAGCTAGTAGAAATGTACAGCATATGTATAGGTATTTGAAGTTGTTAATTAAATATTTCTTCACCCTACCCTATAACCACAAATAAACTATTCCACGTGAAATGGGTATGTGCATTCACAATTAACATCCCTGGACATTTCTCCTGTTGGTTCATACATATTTGCATGTACGTTGATGCATCTGCTCTGTTCATACATCCAAACCTGATGGCCTGTTGCCATCAATCAACTCTGCATGCTGTTGGATTGTGTATTGCTGTTCAGATTATGCATGTGTTATGCTTGCTGTTCAATGGCTTGAATTTATGGGTGTTTGGTTAATGGGAATACTAATGCATGCTGTTACAACTAATTGTGAATGGTATTGTACATTACTAACCCAAACTGTCATAACATAATGCAAAACATAGGCTGACAGGGAAGGCGGGTTCCAGTGGACCCACCTCTCCCACCTCAGCTGGCGAGTGCACCTGGCAGTAGTGCCCAGGCCGGACCCTCCTCCGGTGGCCCTGTGCCACCTGTGGGTGGAAGCGCTGCAGGGGATGGGGCTTGTCCTCCCTCTGCAAGCGTGGCCAGAGGAGAACATCCACTCACCCTCAGTAGTGTCCGGACTGTGGTGCGTAGGGAGATCCAGCACACTGTGCTTGGGCCCCTATGCCAGCTTGAGGCACGGGTGGCACAACTCATGGGCGTGCCTGATGCCCGGCCTACACAGCCCCCAGCATAGCCCCATCCTGGGCAGTGAAGGCACAGTGGCAACTGCCCATGGGTGGGGATCTCAGTTTCACTGTTTCCATCTGTGGGCTCATGGGCTCGAGATATCCAAACATCCGTCCCCGTCAATTGTGTAACCCCCCCCACATATGTCATACACCGCCCCTGTATGCGTCTTGTTTGTCTTGTTTGTTAACCTCCCCTACCTACCTCCCCAGCTATACCGACTTCCTGTACCTGACATACCACTCTCACCTGAAAAAAAAAAAGGGCACTCTGTACCCACAAAAAATTACGCCCCATACATAGCTGCCCATTTTGCACACATGTCTGCTGGACATGTAAACTGGCAATTACAATTGGCTGTACAACAAGTATTATTGTTGTCCTCACACCTCTCTCAGGGGTGGAAGGTTTCAAATTTCACACCAAATTACAAACATATGCACAGCTGTTGCTGACGAAGAAATGGGCAGCTATGGGCCTTTCCTACATCCCTCCTGCAAAACCTGAGCTTGTTTCCCTACTGTCCTACCCTCTTTGTGACCCCTTTTTCACCACTTTCCTATCTCCCCATTTTCTTTTCTTCCAAAGAAAATAGCGCGGGTGTGCGCGAGTGTAAGCACTTTTAAGCAGTAGTGAGCCTGTGTGCGCGAAGCTAAGCGGCAGTGCGCATGCGTGATGTCCTCACAAACCAGCGCTAACCCGCTTACAACTGCTTAAAAGTGCCTTAGTCACTCTGAATGACAAGGCCTGTAGTTTTCTCAGCAGCAAAATAAAATACCTCCCTCAGTCTCGAACCCAGGACCTTGGAAACACTAGTCTGCATGACTTACCACTAAGCCATGAGTGCGACACAAGAACATTGTGCTGAAAGAAATATATCATAAAATAGTAGGAATTAATGTAAAGGGAATATACAAGTCTAGTACACAAGCATGTCATGTATATTTACTGTCAAATCTAGTGGATTTGTAAAATAGTACTGTGTGCTGAGAAACAGTCATGCTAGTTGGTAGCTACTAGGTAATAATGTCACAGTAGCATCTGGCAAGCCACACACATACTCAGAGCAGGATAAACACTGCCATAGTTGAATAGTTAAGAGTTCAGACATAGCAACTGTGACTGAGTTACAGGGATGCCCCTGATGTGATAACAAATGTCAAATGTGCCCCACTGACACCCTGTCAAATGTACTAACAGTAGGCAGAAAGGTGTAACTACACATGCAATGGTAACTATGACTGACTGAAGGTATGCACCACCTGCACGGTACAAATGGTGTACTAATACATATGCTTGAAATAACCCACAGTCACAACTGCAGAGTATCAGAATATGTCACTGGAGTAACCCACTGCTATGTACCATTCCATGAGGCTGATAAAAGATGCACCGGACAGTATCTGAGGCCTGCTCAGCAGCATGATCAAATACACCTGTAAGTGTCAAGGCCCACACCATGGCCAGACCATACTGCATGCAGTAACACCCTACCACAACAAACACATAGGGAATTGCTGGCCAAACAGATTTAGCAGGCATTATAAGCTGCGAATGTAAATGGAAAATAGGAAAGCCATAGCAACACATTACAGGAAAGACACCTAGCAGGCATACAAGGAGTGAATGTAAAGGCCAAATATTGAAGCCATAGCAACAGATTGCAAGAGCCACTGCTATATACCAGTTACACCACAATCCCCACAGGAAAGCACACACACACACATATACACAGTATTACTAGTCGTAGGTGTCAGTTTACATACACACATAGAGCAGGACACTGGAGGAAGGAATACTCAGCTTACAGAACAACATGCATTGCAGTGTCTACAACACAGCCTGAAATATGAGAGACATACCAACCCTTACACTCACAGAACAGTGTCCACAGCAAACCAGCATGGTCCCCACCCTGATAATCTGAAAGGGCTACGCCTACCTAACAGACTTTTTTATAGCACAGGCCTGTAATCACAGTGAGAACTGCAATCACTACACAACAGGCTGCATGCAATTAGTAAATGCTGGCTAACAATTGGTGCAGACATGAGCAGATACCTACAAAAGCATCCTGTACTCCCAGTCCACACATGCAATACTGTCATTGCACCTGCTGGAGGTAGAGATAGAGAGGGAGAGAGAGAGAGAGCGAGAGAGAGAGAGAGAGAGAAAAAAAGAAAAAAGAAAAAAAGAAAGAAAGAAAGAAAGAAAGAGAAAGAAAAAAATACCTGAAACAACAAAGCAAAGAGGCTGACAGCAGGCCAAGCAACTGCAAGCCTACACAAACAGCTGCAACAAACACAGGTAATGTAAAGTACTACTATAATACTCTACATACTGTGAACCCTCCAGATGTGTTATTGGTCTGTATCTATGTATACAAAGATGTGCATAGGGCCGGGGACATACTGAAACTGTCACTGAAGGCTCCATATACATATGTATATGACAGTAGCTATGTGCACATAACAATGTAGGTTGTAGTGCAATGTACAAGTAGGTTGTACAGTAATGGGTGTTCAGCAGTACATTACTGTGTGTATACATATGTGGAACTAAAAAGGAGTATATATATATATATATATATATATATATATATATATATATAAAAAATGTGTATACGTATGTATATCGAGATATGTATGTGTATATATATATATATATATATATATATATATATATATATATATAATATGCATATGTGTCTACATAGATAGAGAGGGATGTAGAAATACATAGACAGATATAGTTTCACAGTGGCATAGTTTAGTACTAGGCTATCTGCAGACAGTGTATAGAATAGATTTAGAAACGTGCGCCTCTGTATAGTAGTGACACAGTGAAGACCCCCCCTACATAATAGCATTAGTTTACTGTGCCTCTGTCTAGTAGTGACACAGAGAAGACCCCTGCTGTAAACCTATGATCTCCCATCCACTTGTCAAGAATGCACATGAACAGTGTCAGTGAGGGTCTCTGCCTAACATGAACTGGGATCCTGTTCCACAGTATGGGAAGCCTCTTAGTGATGGATCTGTCCCTACAGTATGTCCTATTCATATGTGTGCTGAGGTTTAAATCCATAGCTGTCGTGCTTCTGATGGATTTGGATTGTATGAGGTGGAACATGTCCATCACTACCAGATTGGACATGGCCTACTACATCAGGCACAGATCACCCCTACGTAGGCAGTATGCTATGGAATAGAGCATGAGTTACGTTAGTGTGGCAGCATATGACAGTTGTTGCAGACCCTTGATCCTCCTGGTGATGTACTTATGGGGTCCCCCTAGCTGTTGCAAGTGCCAGGTGAGGTACATACTAAATGGGGCATAGTACACAGTCACGGGCCTGATAAGGGAGGAGTATAGGGGTACAATGACTCCTTTTGATGTGGATGTGAATCCCTTCATGATAAGGTGGGCAAGGTAGGAAGTCCATCCAACCACTTTGGCAACGTGGGTGTCAAATGAGAGGTCAGCATTGCACAGTGTCACCAGGTCTCCGATTACTTTGTCTGTACTCAGTGGGTTATTGTCTATGTGATAATATGTAGGTACCTTGTCCATCCAAAAGGGTACGAGTATACATTACGTGGCATGCAGTGTCAGGCCATGACTCTGGCACCAGTTGTTGGTGTCTGTGAGGCCTGTCAGTAGGATGTATGTGTCAGCAGGTGTATCGCCTATCATGCCTAGTATGCAGTCATCTTTGAACATTGTCAGCCACTACCCTCCCATGTCTGCTTCCACATCTGAGAATGATATGCCGAACATGAGTAGTCCCAGGACAGAGCCCTGTGGGACACCACATGTGACTGGCTCTGAGTCTGACATGGCACCAGTGAGGTTGACTATAGGGTTTCTATCCGTTAGCTGTTTTGCAACCCATCGTGTGACATATGGAGTTACATGTCAGCTGTTGATAATGTCTATGATGGCAGAGTGCGATATTGTGTCGAATGCTGAAGGCAAGTCCAGGTAGGCTGTATGGACCGCTGTGCCCTCAGCAATGGCTGTAGTGACTGATTTGAAGAGGTCAACCAGATTCATAAGGCAGGATCTGCCCTCTACAAAGCCGAACCGGGTGGGATCAAGTGTCTAAGTCCCCAATGTCTCTGTGTATGGGTACCATAATGATCCTTTCCATAGTGTTGCAGACCAGGCTGGTTAAGCTTATGAGGCGGTAGTTACCAGGGTCTGTAGAGGTGCCTCCTGTGTGGAGTGGGACTACTGTTGCTGTATGCCAGTGTCCAGGTACGTATGCTGTAGTAAGGCTACGGCTGAATAGCATGTAATGTGCATGTGTAGCTCCTCTTGCAGTTCACGTAGCATGCAACCTGCAATACTGTTGGGTCCCATTGATGCTGTGTTTACAGCTCCACTGAGGGTGGTTCCCAGCTGGACATCTGAGATGACAGGGAGGTTACAGTCAGCTGGGATAAGTAATTCCACATGTGTGGGTGCGGGAGGGGAGAAACCTGCACTCAACCTGTCTGCCAGACTGTTGGCATTATCTGTGTGTTCAGTGTAGCGTATGTCACTGTGAACTAACTGTGAACACAACTGAGGGTTCCCACCCAGGTGTGTAACATAGCAGAGGAAGGCCTTGTGGTTATCTGTAGTGACCATAGCGATGTCCCTGTCATTGTTGGCCTTGCATGTTTGTACGACAAAACATATCTTTCTACTACTGCTGATGAGAGATGCCGTAGCTCTATGGAAGTATGCTCTGCCGTGCACTAGCTACCTTCTGTTGTTATACAATTTGTTCAATGCTGGGTTCCACCAGACAGGAGATGTCTGTAGAAGCATATGTGAAGGTGTCTGCATTGTGGGAAGTGGATTACACTGGCCCAGTGGGCATTAAGGATACCAACTCAGTTATAAGACGTGTAAAGTCGGCACGTGAGAGGTTTCCCACTGTAGTCTTTTGTGTTGTGGGGGAGGTGGGATATGTATATCCAGGGGGATTAGTCTGTGGGCAGATGTGACAAGTAAGGGGTATACTTCCAGTGTGTAGCACATTGTCCCTATGTTTGTGATGATCAGGTCTAGTATATTATCTCCTGTTGTGGGAGAGGTGACTAGCTGTTCCATTGCATTTGACATAGTGAATTCTGGGAACCTTTAGGCTAGGGTGTTTGGGGTAGAATAATGCACCCAGTGTATGTTAGAGTAGTTGCAGTATCCCAATATGATGGTGTGTGGTGGGACATTCATATCCTCCAATGTCTACAGGAAGGCTGACTGTGGTCCCTGAGATTGTGAGGGTGGTCTGTAACATGCTACCTGTTGTATAGCAGGTTTGTCTATGGTTATCTGCACCTGAATGGTCTGTGATGCTTCATGTGTTGCCACTAACCTGGAGGTGTGTGTGTCCTCCATGAATATGGACACACCCCCTCCCTTTTTGTTTTGCCCCGAGTCCTGGGGCCAAAACGCATGATACGGGGTATAGCCTGGTACTGCTGGTGTGCTCTCAGGAGCCTTGAACCAGGTTCTCACTTATTGCACAGACATCGAGATTGGTAGAATATGTACGTACAGATATATGTAATACAAACATACATATATAGATATCTGTAGAGACTTATACATATACAGATAGATCTGACTGACAACAGATATGTCTGTCTATGACTATCTCTCACTCTCTGTCCCACTCACTCACACTCACACTCACCCTGTGTCTCTCTCTCACTCTCTCCCCCTCTCTCCCCACATCTATATGTATATATCTACATCTATATATACATATTATATAAACATATATACAAACAGATATATATCCATATACAGATATAAATATATCAATACATATATATGTATTTACATATATATATACATATATAGACTGTGTGAGGCACATGTGTGCAGATGTCTTGCTACAGGTGCCTGGTGTCACAGGCATGGAGTGAACACCAGTGTGGATACTGGAGTACCATACCCCATTCAAAAACACTGACACCAGTAACCACCACATATGTACATGCCTGCCCACCACTGCATGTGTCAGGGGGGAACAGGGTCAACAAGTGTACAATAGGCTCCACATCGATATACACAGTGGCACACTTGTCCTGTAATACCTGCACATGGAATGTGTCAGCGGACATGGTGTGTCAGCTATGGACATGTAGATCACTGTACCCCTCCACACCCCACAATGTCCTACACGGTATGTACCTCCCATGACACCTACAGATATGGTGAAGGACACAGACATATGCAAGTAACTGTGTCAATGCACTCAAACACCACAGAGCGCACACAGACTACCTGCATAGAGGTTAACACTGCTGGATATACATAGTTCGGTCACACCCATGACAGTTGTCTACCAACCATGGTAACACCTCCAACATCCACAACACAAATTACCTATGTCTGTTGTCAATGCAGTATAGAGCACATGGTGAAGGTACAGGACCCTACCCACAGATATGACATACCCTGTAGTAGACCACACAGAATTAAGAAGCAAGGCTCCCCATGAGTAGATGTCAGACATACCCCTGCTGAATGTTATGCTGATAGGTAATATGCCATATGAGTCACCCTGTTTAACTGTTTGTAAGGAGCAGGTACGATCATAACACATGTGTCACAAGGGGCAGGGTAGCATAACAGTATGCCGCTGTAGGCCCAGGGCCAAAAGCACACTACCTACCTTGGGCACAATGCACACCCATGAACACATTGCAAATGGAATATGTGAGGTGGAATGAGTGTACTAGTGACTGAGTGCATGTTGTGTACTGGTGTGATTGCTCACCATGACTGTCTGTCTGTCATGGTAGTGTGTGTCCTTGGTGTGAGGCCAGAGACAGGTGTGTGGGGTATTGCGATCAACACATACTACATTGCCATATGTTGTGCTGTGTTACCCTGTATGTCACTGTGGTGTAGGTAGGGTTATGGCAAGTAAGAGTAGTGTGCATTACCAGTGAAATATGTAACGTGCATTGTGTGCAGTGCATGGGCTGATAATGTTCCCCATACAGTACCTTGATTCAAACCCCTAGTGTGAGGTTGTGTATTGTACCTGAAACAGTGTGTTGACTGCTGCAGTATACTTGTCTGTTGTATGGAGTGTGCCAGGTACTGTTGCACAGTTGTCGGATGAGCACTGATATCTGGTCATGTACATGTGTATCCCCCAATAGACAGACAGATGCTATATATGGTGCCTAAGTTATATCACTGCAGTCAAGTATTATGTGTATTATGTGTGCTATAGTCTGCTGAAAGATATTGCTGACATATTTCCCTTCTCCTTTTCAGGGCCATGGTTCACCAGCAGAACCCAGTCTACTCCACTGCAGAGGAGGAGGAGATACACCAGAGCCTGGTGCGGGATTTCGCTGTACTCTTTTCCCGCACCAGCCAGAACCAGCAGGAGAGGGCTGCACTGTGGCAAGACCTGGTCCGTCGGGCAAATGACATAGGCACACATAACCGGACATATGAGCAGGTACGCCATCACTGCAGTGATTTAATTAGAAATGTCCGTCAGCGTGCGTCGGATATCCACAGGCAGCAGCTTGCCACAGGTGGTGGGGTGGCTAGACATCCCCCCCTCACCAGACTGGAGGGACTACTCCTGAGTGTTGTGGCTCCAGCACAGCAGCAACAACAACAGCATACATGTGTAATGATGGAGGCTGGAGCCACACAGCAGCAGGACACAGAGCATGCAGGTAACATGCCATGTGTATAGTTGACCATTCTGTACACTGTTAGGTTATGCATGTGTGGGGTGTGTCCTCGATTTGTAGCTGTAATCTTGGTAATTATTGTGCATTACTGATAACCTCATTATCTGCAGTACACCTGTGGAAGCTAACTGTTGCACTACTGAACTGTATCATGCCCACAGTATCAATGGCACAGTTGTGCCCACTGACGATAAATTTCTCTTTTCTGCAGGTCCCTCTGGTGTAACAGCAAGGCAGCCTATCCATGCGGGTGAGTGTGTAATACCATTACCTTCACTACTCTGTATACTAATAGTAATAATAGGCTGAAGCAGTAGTGCTATGTGTTTGATTGCAGGTGTGTTTGTGTCTGTGGGTTGATATCTCATATAGTGAGGTTTGTGCATGTGGGCATGTGTGCATGTGCCCATGTGTGCATGTGTGCATGTGCCCATGTGTGCATGTGTGCATGTGTGCATGTGCGCATGTGTGCATGTGTGCATGTGCCCATGTGTGCATGTGTGCATGTGTGCATGTGTGCATGTGCCCATGTGTGTATGTGTGCATGTGTGCATGTGTGCATGTGCGCATGTGTGCATCAGTGGTGGCATTGTGTACACATTGTAAACTGTGTTTCCTGTCTTACTCCCACAGGTTCTGGTGTTGCTCTGGTGTCGTGCAGCAGGGAACCTGAATCAGCTGCTGTGGATAGTGATGATGATACCTGTGTAATGGCACAGGTAGGTGTGTCAGGGTCCGTCATTAGTCAGCCAATTGACACTACACAGCTGTCGACCCCATCAATGTGCACAGTCATCCTGCCAATACATCCTTTGTCACCAATGTCCCTAGGTGATGGACAGGATACAGTGGGCATTGACCAGGGTAATGTGGTACCGGTGGCACATGCATCCCCAAACTGCAGCCATGGCCAGGGCCCTGACATGGTACCACACAGGCAGATGTCCATGGGTTCTCGTGAGAGCATCCATGGGCGTACCACCCCTGTCAGACGTGCCCACAGAGGTATTTCAACACCAGCTATGTTTCAGGCTGTAATGCAGGCGCAGTCATGTATGGAACGGTACACCAGACAGGGTCTGAGGGAGCTGAGAGCATGTCGCACAGCCATGAGTGACAGTATGCGTGATGTTGTGGCTGCCATCCGCAACTTCACCGAGGTCATTGACAGACGTTGGGGGGACACATTAGATCTGTTCCACAGCTATATGTCCATGAGCCAGGGCAATGGTGGATGGTTGAGACGTCGACGTGGCCATATGCCAGCAACAACAGCAGCTGGCAGCGGTCGCAGACGACAACAGGGCCGCGGCCGCTCACATAGTGCCAGCAGCAGCCCCAGCAATGCTGGGTCTGTGCTGTCATCGGACCGCCCCAGGAGACCATGTGCACGTGCCGCTGGAAGTCCCAACAGGGACTTGTCTCCAGTCAACAAACACCTGCTTCTGATGACAGTACCCAGTCTGGCTTGGTACCTGATACGGTCCGTAGCACCCCTGCCAGGCACAGGTACCGTGTCCGTGGCCACAGACAGTGATCTGTATGACCTGGCAGGTACAGTCTGTGGCTGTCCACAAACACCTGTATATGGCAGCCAGGAGGTGGGACTGTGTGCATTCATACACACATGCAAAGTGATAACACCTAGGGCTACCGCATACACGCACACACTGCATCAACATTGCCCCATCTTGTACTGCTGTCCCTCACCAACACACACACAGACATGTCAATTGGTTGTATCAGTGGCAGACTCAGGCATACCAAGTACACACCCTGTGCATATGATGAAACTGTGCCACCTCCTGCAATCTGTAAAATCAGTGCAGGAACAGGTTAACATGGTGCTGATGCACAGGGTGACTACATAGACGTATTGTAATAGTATGATGTTGACAACAGTACAGTGTAATTATAGCATTGTGGGTATATACCAGCATGCCTGATGCAGTTACAGTATGAATGTCATTGTATTGTTTTGTACACCCATACTAATTACCACAGTGTTCTGTCTGCACATCTTTGCATACTGGTGGTGAGGCTGTGAAGGGATGGCCACCTACATAGTTAGCACAGGGGATACAACAATGTACATATTGATACTCAATGATGGCCATGTCAACTGCGAGTTGCATGCTGTCCACACACGACTCTGCAATGCAGATGTTTCAGGATGTTGAAATCTGTGCAGTACTACACAACAGGTTCAAGGCTCACAAGAGCACACAAGCACTACAAGGTCACGCCTCATACCATGCATAACAGCACCAAAACACAGAACTAACTATGACAGGAGGGAGAGTGTCCATACATGGTAAGGATACTGTGGTGCCAGGACAGGTAGCATACAGCATACTATGTCTGGAACTGCTGAGTGAGGGCACAGTGTCTGTTATTTGACATGTGTATTATTACAGGTATGAGCACTTGGGTATCAGGCCAGTTATTCAACATTACTAAGGTACGTGGTCTATACACTTGTGGGGGTTGCAGCTGGACCCAGCCCGTCTGACCTGGGAATGTCTGGGTACTGGCTTAGAGTGCCTGCATATATGCACTGTTACATACTGGAAGTCGTACACCTTGTTTGTTGTAGCATAGTCTACATACAGGCCTGCTGACTGTAGCTTTGTTTGTATGCATGTTTGCCTGTTATGTTCCTGAAACACTGATTCCACCTGCAGTGCAGATATACAGTGCCTCTGTGGATCCCTAGTGACATCTGTGTTGCTTACTGTACTGCTGTCCATGTGTCACTTGACAGAACGTCACTGTTTGTCCTGTTTGCATGTAGCTTGCCTGTAACACATTGCATATGACTTACCTCACATTTGCTTAAGACAGCATTCATATATGCCAGCACTAACAAATCAGGAGCACTACACCCTCACATAGTCACCTTGAGTACCTTGTTCCCCATTGGCCCTATGTGTTGTTACTTAGTATGGGAGTCACAATGCTATGGTAGCATGTGCAAAGGTCACCTGTCGATCTACTCTCAGGTCCAGTTGGTGAATCTGTGAGTCACATGGCAATGTTACAGCTGCCTCATGTACACAGACAACCCTCTCCCCTTCCCATACATGTACAACACATGTGAGAGATGCAACCACATAGCCAAACTGGGGGCTAAGCTCTGTTTACACAGCACTGGCATTCCCTGTCAGTTGGAGTGGGATACTACAGTGAATACAGTACCAGTCTCCCATAGACCTGCCCGACCACAATCCAAACACAGACACACACAGGTACATTATTGGGCTCTCAGAATAGCATCCTGCCTGAGCAGCTGACACCTGCAAAGCAGACACACAAGCAAACATTATGCCAGAGCAGAGCACATGCAACACATAGCTCACAATGCCTGTGTGCCAAACAGTGTCAGGCCATACAGCTAGACAACACACCTGTTACGGTTGTATGAGGTACCTCCATTGTCACATACATGGTCCTGCTCCCAGGCTGAACAAGGTGACGGTCATGCTGAGCTGCCCTTCGGGCACTATGATCCACCACATAACACAAGCAAAGCGGTCACTCCAAGGCATGTAGAAGTATGACTCAATCATTGTCAGACACACCTCCCTCGACTACATGTTAGGGGACATAGAGGGACTCTCTGAGCTTGTGGCACCGGCTGGTATGACCCTGGCCTTGAGTAGCATCTCACCCTCACCATGAATGCTGCCACAATATGTAGACAGGATCATCAGTTTCTGCACTTAACGTATCTTTCAGTGACATCCAAAGGGGATCCAATGCCTGTCAGTGTGGGATTACATGCTGGACATGCCACATTGCTTTACTTGGGACAGCTTGCACCTGTCACCCATGGGCCGTTGTATATTGGCAGAGGCTGTTGCTACACACATAGTGCCTTTGTATGCAAGGCTGACATTACATAGCCACCTACACAGGTATCACATGGGATGGGACACTAATAGCAATGCTACTCAACAGCAGCAGTGTAAACCTCAAGATGCATGCAGTGGAAACTGTCCTTCGCATGGGGTACAGCAATATCCATGCAGTAACAGACTCCTGGTACAAGGCTCCCAGGTGCATACCATCAGTGCCAGGTCATTCCTGATACCATGCTTGTCATCCCCTACACATGCACCAAAACAGAACAGGGGGGATGTATCCAAAGGCACCTCAGATACACACACCCCCAGGTTGGTGGCACTGCACAAAGCATCAGAGCCTCTCCATGTGCAACACACAGTAGGTTAGACTGCCTTCAGGTTCATGGCCTGGCACACACCACACTCCCATACGCAGGAAACCCACTTGGCCTTCCTGACAACACTGGGAATATGATGGTCTCTACACACACCATTATATGGTTGTACTGCAACTACACAAACATACAGTGTGAGCATTATTCTAGCTGCAAGACCCTATCTGAAGGTTTCTTGTCATTAATTCCGTGCATTGCTATGGAACAACTTGTTACCACTCCCACAAGTGGTAACAACATGCTGCACCTGTTCATCACCAACATGTGGACTATATGCTCCAGACCAATCATGTATCCCTCGCTGGTGGGATGACACCATCTACAACCCACACTGTATAGTCACATACCACATCCAGCCCCTGCACAGAACACCACAGTCATACAGTTGTCTGATGCATATTCCATGTATTCACATGAGGCAGGCTTTGGACATGGGAACTCTTGCAGTTCACAGGTACATATGTGTAGGTGGCACACACATACATCATGTGTGCATTGACATTACTGATATAATGTATGTCGTGCAATATTGGGAACAACACCCCACACACATGGACAAACTGTGTGACAAAAATACACATGGCATTTGTAGGATACAAACCCCTACCTAACTATGTTAGATCACTTGTGAGAGTCGCAGTAGCAGAGTGTACTATTTGCATTACTGGGAGGATTGCTTTCTCTTGCTGTACTTACAGGGGGCTGACATCATCAGTGTTTAGACAGTGGAATATGCAGCATGTGTTGTGTAGTAATAGTTGCCAAAAGGGACATTTCTCATACACCTGGAATTGCACACACTATTCTCCCACACACAGAGCACTTGTAGGATTCAAACCCCTACTTAGCTATGTTATAACACTAGTGAGAGACGCATTAGCAGAGCACGCTATTTGCATTACGGGGGGATCGTTTTCTCCTGCTGTACTTATAGGGTGCTGACATCATCAGTGTTTAGACAGTGGAATATGCAGCATGTGGTGTGTAGTAATAGTTGCCAAAAGGGACATTTATCATACACATGGAATTGCACACACTACTCCCCCACACACAGGGCACTTGCAGGATTCAAATCCCTACCTAACTATGTTATGACATTCGTGAGAGATGCATTAGTAGAATGCGCTATTTGCATTACTGGGGGGATTGCTTTCTCCTGCTGTACTTATAGGGTGCTGACATCATCAGTGTTTAGACAGTGGAATATGCAGCATGTGTTGTGTAGTAATAGTTGCCAAAAGGGACATTTTTTATACACATGGAATTGCACACACTACTCCCCCACACACAGTCACACACACACTGGGCACTTACAGGATTCAAACCCCTATATAACTACGTTATGACACTAGTGAGAGACGCATTAGCAGAGTGCGCTATTTGCATTACTGGGGGGATTGTTTTCTCCTGCTGTACTTATAGGGTGCTGACATCATCAGTGTTTAGACAGTGGAATATGCAGCATGTGTTGTGTAGTAATAGTTGCCAAAAGGGACATTTCTCATACACATGGAATTACACACACTATTCCGCCACACACAGTCACACACACACTGGGCACTTGCAGGATTCAAACCCCTATCTAACTATGTTATGACACTTGTTAAAAATGCAGTAGCGGAGTGCGCTATTCACATTACTGGGTACAATTTCTGCTCCTGACATATGTATAGTGTGTTGACATCATTATGGATGAAGAGGTATGTACATCTGATACTATCCATCAGTAAGGGGGAGAGCATATCTATGCATTAACTTTGCACAGGCACAGTGGCCTACTGTACTGTGGAGGCAGATGCCCAATACACTGTGGATAGCCTTCTGTATTCCCTAGGGATAACAGTCAGGTATTGCACTCTATGGCCATATGTTTACCTGTCAGATGCAAGTATCTGTTGCTCATATATTGTTTGTGGGTCTTTATTGCCATAGCAATCCCTATCTCTATAAACAACGTCTGTACTGTGGGAGATGTTTGCATTTGAGTGGGATCCAGTACTTTACTTATGTCTCTGTTGTAACTTCACTGTGTGCACTGGGCAGATGTCTGTATTGCGGGAGGTTCCTGTGTTAACACATAGAAATGCCAGATATGTGTGTGCAACTGCTGAACTGTGACATGGCCTAAGTGTGTGAGCATGCCCAGTTCACAGTTTGTATGGTTTCTTGACTGCCGCATCTCATTTATCTAAGTGTGCGAGCATGCCCAGTGTGACCTTTCCTTATGTTTGTATCTGTGGACCACCACATTTCTGTTTGTGTGTGGACACCATCTATATATCACATGTACAGTTGAGTGTTAGACATCAGGTTGTGTTCTTACTGCCCAACTGCTGTGTGTCTGAACCTAACAGGCATTATGCTGTGCCTGCAGGGTCGCCATGGGATAGTTTGCATACAGTTGTCATCATCCTTTCCTGCTGACCAAACAGTTGTATTGTTGTATAGTGTACTGGTGCAAAACTTTCACTGTGGTGGACAGTATAATCAGTTTCAGTCCTATCACTGCTTGTAATGTTTATAGTGAGCACACCAGACTGGTTGAGGGCCAGTTGTGCAGATATGACCATGTTGCATTTTGTTCAGATATGGACAGCTTAGTACATGATTGTTCGACATTGTTAATGTATTCCACAACTTGTGTGGACAGTGACAAACAATGGCCATGTGCCCTAGTCCATTTGTAATGCTAGTCAGAGAGTGTTTGTCCTTCAACACACATTTACTGGTGTTTGCCATGACATATGTCATGGTTAGTGTGCTGTGCCTCTGTCTACCCATGACATACAGGTGATATCCAGGGTACACCTACCATCTCCCATCCAGTCATCATGATTCCACTGGATGACAGTCACTGAGGGACTCTCTGGATATCATGTAGTGGGAGTTTAATCGTGAATGGAGTGAGCTTCTGGGTTATGGACCAGTCAGTACAGCATGTCCTGTTTATGTCTGTGCTGGGGTTCAGGCCTGTCAGCTGCATAGGTCACCAGCATTCAGTTTTTACATGGTGCCAAATGTCCATTGATACCAGGTTGGTCATGGCTCTATACATCAGGCACAGTTCACCTCCAGCCAGGCAGTATGGCACTTTGTGGAGCTGCAGTTTCTTTACTCAGGCAACACATGGCATCTGTTACAGCTCTGCGATCCTCCTGGTGGGGTATTTGTGTGGTCTTTCCAGTTGCTGCAGGTGTCTGCTACAGTACATCCCTGAAGGGCCATTGTACACAATTGTGAGGCTGCTGATAGATGACTGGAGAGGCACATTGACCTACCCTAACCAAGCTGTGCTTACCTTCATGATTAGGTGGGTATATGGTATGTTTCTGTAACCACTACAGACACATGGTTGTCACATGCAGGATATCTATCACCTTGTGTCCCCAGGTCTCCTATTGCTCCTGATGTACTTACTGGGTTAACACCTATGTGGTAATTTCTGACCATGTACTGTGTTTCCACAGGGGTTGACTATACATTATTCTGCATTTCGCTTGTTGACATGGCTGTGGCACCACTTGTGTGTTTCTATGTGTGCCTTTTGTAGGTTGCTTGTGTCAGCTGGAGGGTCCGATATGGTGGCCAGTTTGTAGTCCTCTGCAAACCTGTTCAGACAGAGTCCTTCCATGTTGGCCTGTACCTATGTGATATATATAGCATACAAGAGGGGTCCCAGGACCATGCCTTGTGGGATGCCAGTTGTACCTGGTTTGCAGTCTGCCATGGCTACAACATGTCTGCCAGGTCAGTTCTGTCCTTGAGCTGGTTTGCAACCCATCTACTTGCATAGGGGTTTATAGTTAGGCTAGTGAGCTTATCTGTACCGCCAACTAGGGTATTGTATGGAAGGGTTTAGCAAGTTCCAGATAGGCTGTGTGATCAACATTCCCCACATCGCTGGGCTTGGTGCATGTTTCACATGAGTCAGACATGTGTACGGGGCAGGATCTGTCCTATGACAGCCACACTGGGTAAGGTCCAATGTCTGTGGGTACCCAATCTCGTTATTCATGGGATCCATGATCATCCTCTCCATTACTTTGCCAACCTAGATATTTGGGGTTGAGGGGTGATAGTTTGCAGTATCCATTCAGGCAGCCCCTTTGTGGTGTGGGACCACTGTTGCTGTACATCCGCTCTTTGGGTACATATCCTGTGGTAGGACTGATAGTGCACAGTAATGCTATTTGCTGTTCCATTCTTCTTACAGTACTTGTTGGACACAACCCAGGACACCATCTGGTACCATTGATGCTGTGTGCTGTGTTTTGTGGATGCTGGCTGTTACCTCAGCATCTGCAATGTCGGGGGGCCAGCACTCTCCTGGGATAGATATTTGGCAGTTAGGTGCTGGTGGGGAGTTTGCAAAGAATCTGTTAGGTAGGATGTTGGCAATGTGTGTGGGTTTGGTGTATTGTTTGGGATATTAGAGTGCTGCAGAGCATATCTGTGGATTATCACCATGGTTCCTACCATCAGGTAGGACAGCTGTGTAATAATCCTTTGTGTCCTGCACAATTTGTATCATCATAGGTTCATAGGTTCATACTAGGCTATCTTCCCTGGCCTTGTTTGAGCATGGACAGACTGTGTGTGGGTCTCAATACCCCTTGCAATGTACATATTATGCCCACATAGGGTTTACTTTCCTAGATGCGACACAGGGATGGCTCCCAGTGTACACCTACTATCTCCCATGCACTTCAACGGATTTCTCTTGTTGAGTTTGTGTGTGGAGCTCAGCCTATCATGGACTGGGATTCTGTTCCAGAGTGTCCTGAGCCTCTGGGTTATGCATCTGTCCCTCCAGCACATCCTATTAATCTATGTGTAGAGGTTCAGATATCTCACTGTGGTGTGTCTGCTTGATTTGAGGTTTCTGCAGTGAAGCATGTCCATTCATTCTGGATTGGACATGGCCTTGTACATCAGGCATACATCACCTCTGTGCAGTATGCTTCTGAATTGGGCTGTGGTTTCTTCAGCCAGGCTGCAGATGTCCAATGTTTGGACCCTTTATCCTGTTGGTGGGTACATTTGGGGTCTTTCTGACTGCTGCATGTGTAAGGTTAGGTACATGCGAACTGGGGCATAGTTGTCACGTATGGGCCTGATAACGGAAGGGTATGGGGGCACAGTGACCTCTGTAGCTCTACATGTGCATCCTTTCATATTAAGGTTGGCAATATAGCAGGTCTTCCTGGCCAGCTTGGCAATGTGTGTGTAACATGACAAGTTACCGTCCACTTGTGTCCCTAGGTCCATGATTACTTCTTCCATACATAATGGATTGCCACCTATGTCATACTTTGTGTGTGCCTTGTTTGGTATTTGTTGGGACATTCATACTCTGAAGTGTCTTCAGGAAGGCTGGCTGGGGTACCTGGGTTTGTGTGTGGGGTCTGTACCAGGCTTCAAACAAGTACACAGTTTGAGACAGTGTTACTTGCCCGTGGATAGTCCATGCTGCTTCTTCCTGTGGTACCAACCTGGGGGTGTGGTTATTCTTGATAATTACTGGTAGCCACACTCCTATTGCCATGTGTTCCATGTTTTGGAGCTGTAGAGCATGGTATGAGGCATAAGCTGGTAGTACTAGGGTGCTCTTCTGGGCCTTGCCCAGGTTTCTGTTAAAGAACACATATTACCATTCTCCATGCTGTGGTGGGTTTGTTCTGCATGCACATTGCAGGTTAGACTTCTGGCATTGGGTAGCATTACATCCAGGTTATTATCCCTTGTGCTACCTATGTTGGTGGGTTTGTGTTTCCAGACTTACCTATTCCAGGCACAGTGGGGGTAACAGCAGCCTTTGCCAGTATCTACACAGCCAGGTGTGCTGGGTGCGTGTCATCCCTAGCAGGTGGGGCATCATGTCTTGCTCGGCATGTCAACCCAGGCTGTCAGCCATGTGTTCCCCCTTGCTAACAGCAATACCTCAGCCAATTATTGTACTTGATCTTGTCTTCATAGTGTGGCATCATGCTTGGTGAGGGTGAGATGTTAGGTTGGGTCTTCATGTTTCAATATACTAGATGGTGTTACATTGCTTAACACATGGCAATCATGCCTCAGGTGGTGCTGCAGGGCTGCCACTGTCGGATGCACATACTACACTCCCTGTACATGTTTGAGAGCAGGTTATGTCATGTTAGGCATCCCTGTTACTATATGAGTGAGTCAGAGAGGGGTATCATTCCCATGGTTCCTACTGAGCCAGTGTATGTGCTATGCTTTGCCTCTTTGCCAAGGCCAAGGCATACCGGGCATGCCTCCTTCTGCCTACTGGGCAGGCTCAGGTTGTTCCTCCTCCGAGTCACGCTCTGCTTGTGATGGCCTTGGCAATGGTGTGGGGCTGTTTGTCCCAGCCCTATGCTGGTCCTGCTGCAGCTGTTTTCGCAGGATCATATTATGTAGCATAGCACATGCCATGACAATTTGGGTACATGTAGTTGGTGAGTACTGCAAGGCTCCACCAGATGTGTCCAGGCACCAGAACCATGACTTCAGCAGCCCAAACACACTCTCTATTACATTACGTGTTTGTGCGTGTGCCTCATTATGGCGTTCCTGTTCAGGTGTGTGTGCGTTTCTGATGGGTGTCATCAGCCACAGCTCCAGTGCATAACCTGCATCCCCCACTAGGTGTCCATGTGGGATGTCCCCATTGGCAAATGTCTGGTACAGCTGCGTCAAATGCCAGATATGGGAATCATGATAGCTCCCAGGGCAGCCAGCACACGCATTCATTATTATGCCCTGGGCATCACACACGACCTGGCAGTTGATGGAGGGGAAGCCCATGCGGTTAATGTAGGCCCTACCCCACTCACCGGCTGGTGCTTTGATGCGTATGTGCGTGCAGTCTATTGCACCCACTACCTCAGGGTATTCCGCTATTTGCTGAAAGAGATGCATATTGCTGGCCAATACTTCACGCACATTGGGGAAATATACATGATCACCGACATGTGCTGACATGGCATCCAGGAACTGGTGCAGTACCCTGGAGGCTGATGCCTGTGATATCCCCATCATATCACCAGTTGGTCTCTGGAAGGTACCTGTTGTTGTATTCTTAGGCCAACACATACCTTGGTTTCCACTGGGATGGGTTCCCCTCTGTTGGTTCTGTGTGTGAGGTGTGGCCTGCACATCTCAACAATTTGCTGCAGGAGGTCTCTGTCCACTCTATAGCACTCCACTATCTCCAGCTCATGTAACCCCTGGTAGGTGACCCTGGGCCTGTGCACTCTCCTCACTGTGGGTTGTTTGGCAGCATTTCCATTGTCACCACCCTCAGCAAGTCTCCTATGTCTCCTTATGACAGCTATGGCAGCCCCTAGCATGTTTGGTCTAAGTGCAGCTTTTTCAGTTTTCACTTCTACTAGCTTACTCCTGTCTTGCAGTGTCTCTTGAGAGAAACGTACTGCAATGCTGTTTGCAGTGTTTTAAGTGCTGGGCTGGGCTTGTGTTCTGCCTGTGTAATTGCCTGCTTCTAATTGTTTTCACCTGCTACCTCTACAACTATTCCCTGCTAGTTTCCTACTATTTCTTCTGCTTCCTTTTCCTCTCTGTTTCCTCAGGGGGAGCAGCACGCATACCAGCGAAAACAAGCTCACAGTGGCTACCACGCGCGCACACATGCTTACACAGACTAGAATCTGCTTATTCAGGTTAAAACGCGTGCACACCAGTGCAAACAGGTTTACAGATCTTTAAGCAGGCTCCTACATGCTTCCTCTGTGTTACACGCGCGCAATCTGTCTTACTCGCGACTCCCAGCGCGCACACGTGCGCATGCACGTACAGCAAGAAACTTTGGTGTTGGCCACAGTGTACACCTTCCATTTCTTGACTTTCCCATGCTTATCTGTTGACACTCCTCTTTTTCTGCTGTGTGACTGATATGTTTCACATACCACTTTGCTCCAATGAGCTTGCTTTCTTCGTGACATTCCCCCCTGTGATGTCACCTATCTCCTACTCTGTTACTCCCCCTTATCTAACTCTTACACTACACGGACTGTGCTCATTTGCTATGTGACAGTGTGATTCACTATCCTACCATTCATTTACGTAGGATTGCCTACTAATGCTTAGTTACATGTCTTACACTCAGCTTCCCCCCTTAGCAACCACTAGACGGTGGCCATGTTGTTTTTGGTCTGCTAGTCCCTGCATTGCAAATCCATGCATTACATAAAACCCACATTTGTGGGTTTCAAACCTTCATTTTTCAGTTTTATATAGCGCAGCCCGTTTGCGCGGGGCTGCGCTGCGTTTAAACATCGCCAATCTCCGGAAAAAACTCTTTTTTTTCATGTTTGCATCAGTTTATCATGCCAATGGCCACATATTTGGCCATTGGCATGCTGTCTGTAACATTTGCACACTTTATTTGGAGCTGTCATGGCTCCGTTGTGTTATTTGCAGTAACGTACTCAGTTGTCAACTGAGTACATTTCTGCAACTAACACGACTCTTACACGGGCTGGTTTCAGCTTCATGGATCGCTAATCTACCTCATTTGCATGTCTTTCGGCTGCAAGTGGCGTGATTAGCATATCCATGTCCTGCCCGTGTAAGAGTCGTTTTAGCTTTCTCTTACACGGGATTTCGGGCTGTTCCTGGATCGCAATGGCTGCATGGAGTCTTACACGGCTCTTCAAATCTGTGCAAGCCATCGTGAATCCTGCCCACTGTCTTAAAGATTGAATACAGAGACAATTATCTTGACAGACATTATATCTGGATAAGGGAAAGTTCATTGGTTGGATGTTCTTATTGTCTATAAACTGGTGCCAAAACTTTAGATTATTCTCTTTAAGATTTCGCATCTTATTGATATTGGAGGTATCTATGCAATCTGGTATATAAGCTATGGGAAATGTAATGAAAAAGGTGTTCTTTAAACTATAATTGTTGATTATATTTTTGAAAATATAAACTATTTGTTTTATACCATGTGAGAAGTGGCTACATTTCTTATTATATAGGCAATATTCATGGAGTATCCAAAATATTTTGTTAATTCCAAAGGTTTCCTTAAACTGGGTTTCTGAGTTCTCAGAGGAGGCTATATGTATTTCATGTAATTGTTTCCAGCTTGAGGTGTATATGGATGGAATGCAGTGTAGTATTATGTTAATAATAACAGATTTGGAATATAATTCTGTATTGGGAAAGCCAATCCCATTACTGTCCCAGGCTCTAACATGCCATTTATAGGCTATTCTTGGTTTCTTTGGGAACCATAGAAAAGTTAGTAATAGGGAATCTATTTGTTTAAAGAATTTCTTAGGAGGAGGTAAAATCAATGATTGTATGTAAAATAAAATCTTGGGCAAAATAATCATTTTTTATTAATGTAAGTCTGTCTTCCATGGTGAAAAACATTTTGTTCCACTTTTTAGTCAAGTCACTGATTATAGCCTCCAGTTTAGTGAAGTTAAATTTAATAATCTCATTCCACTTATTCTTAATACTTATTCCTAGATAATCTATCTTATCATTTTCCCAGTTGAATGTATTGTACTTTTGCAAATTGCTATTTATTTTCTTATTGATTAAAAGCGTTCTGATTTTATTTTGATTAAAATTGAGCCCTGAGATTTTTACAAATAGAGGTATGGCATTCATGATATGTTGTAAATAGCCTTCTATGTCACTAGATGTTAGTAGAATATCATCAGCAAAACGCTGAACATTTGGACAGTATCCCTCATTAACTTGAAATCCTTTGATATTTGGGTTATTTCTAATAAATGAAGCAAAAGTTTTCACTGATAAAGCGAAAAATAATGGAGATGGAGGGCAACCTTGTCTAGTTCTCCTTATGAATTTTTACTGGGGATGATAGACATGAACCGATCTTAACAAATGCTTTAGAATCACTATAAATATTTAATATCAGTTTAGTGAAATCTGAAGTAAAGTTAAATTCTTTAAAGACTTTTTGTAAGTATGACCAACTAAGGGAATTGAATGCCTTATCAATATCCAGACTAACAATAGTTAATTGTTTCTTGGTTTTGTTTGCAATGTCTGTTAAAGATAGTAGCTTAATAATATTGTTGTGCACTTTTCTATGTAAGATAAAGCCAGTTTGATCAAATTGTATTAGATTGGGTAATATATTCTTTAGTCTTTTGGCCAGGTTAGACATGAAAAATTTCTAATTGATATTTAACAATGATATGCGTCTATAAGATGCACATAGTTGGGGGTCCTTACCTTGTTTCAGAATGGGGGAAATTGAGTATTTCCACGAGGGAGGGAAAATTAAGTCTTGTTTAACCATGGAGAATATGTTTAATAATAACTTTATTGTGTGCTCTGAAAGAATTTTATATATTTCTGGGATTATCCCATCAAACCCTGGGGATTTATTAGCCTTCAGATTTTTAACTTGTTCTTTCACTTTTGCTAAGGTTATTTGTTTATTTAGGATACTATTTTGTTGTTTTGATAGCTTAGTCTTGATATTTTCTTGCAGAAATGCATCAATTACATTGTCTGAATCTAGTGGTGATTGCATGTCACTGATTGACTGATAATTATTTCTAAAGGCTTCTAATATACCTCCTAAATCAGTTGTTCTTTCAACTGTGTTATTCTTGTATTTAATTTCATTAATGTGATTTTGTTTACTAATTTGTTTGGATCTGATAGCTAGTTTATGTAAATATCTGGGGTTTACTGAATAGAACTGTAGTTTAATCATTTCTAAGCTTATAGCAGCCTTATGTTTCAATATTTCTAAATATTTATGGTTTAGCTGAGAAATTTCAGTAAGTACTGCTTTATCATTTGATTTTAAATTTAGTTTCAACTTATCTATTTTGGCTTGTAAATCAGAAAGTTCCTTGTCCCATTCCTTTCACCTTTGAAAATACCAAGCTTTAACTCCACTAAAGATATGAACTTTTAATGGAGACCAGGGTATGATATTTGTTACTTCACCATTATTGTTGTTTTCCATAAATGCATTTATTTCTTTTAATTACCACTCCTTAAAACCTTTTAACTTAGTAACATAGGCTGGGATTTTTTGAAAAATTATCATATCATCTTTTTTCAGAGTCAAAGCTGAAAAAAAGGCATTGTGATCAGAGATTGGACATGACTGTATTGCAACATCACTTATTTTAAAAAGTGTTTGACACAAAAATCTTATCAATATTAGTTTGTGTGCCGAATCGGAAAGAATAATGAGTACTGAAGTGAATTTTGAACTCTTAAAATATGTATGTCTCTAAAATTCATTGAGGCTATAAAACTGTTTACCTTTTTAGCTTGTGTCGTTAGTTTAACCTTACTATTTTTAGAGGTGTCTTCATCTGATAACAATCAATTGAAATCTCCTGCCAGAAGAATTTCTCCCTTTGCATGTAAGGTAATGAGATTTAAGTATTTCTTCACATAGTTAGTTCCTAGAACAGGAATCCAATATGAGTTTACCAGTGTGAAGCATTTATTATTAACTTCTAGCAGTACTAAGCTTAACATTTCATCTTTATCTGAAAAGGTGTTTAAAATTTTAGGTAGTGTATAAGTATTATTCCATAGTATAAGAGTACTTCTCCTTTTGGCTTTAAAGCAGTAATCCGTGAGAACTGTAAAACCATTAAATGATAATTTTTGCAAATCCTTCTCCAGCAAGTGGGTACTGTCTTCTCATAAATCTATACAATGACTTGAGTTTATTCAAAGGTTAAGTAAATATTGTATTTATTTATTGTATTTTATTTTGTTTTGTTTTCTATATTTGTTAACCGGAAGGATGGACTTATTTTTTGACAGGTGCTGCAGGCGTACAGTTTAATGTAGTTAGTACTACTGATTTATTTTATTTTATTTTGTTTTCTGCATTTGTTAACCAGAAGGATGGACTTATTTTTGACAGATGCTGCAGGTATACAATTTAATGCAGTTATTATATGTTTAACTCATTTCTTCCTATAGTCATCAGGAAGGTAGAGTTCCTGTGTACCCTGTAAGAGTACACTCTTCTTTACAGGAGAGTTCACTGTACTAATGAAACGACTACACTCATCATTGTTTGCAATGTCTAATTTTTGAAGTACTGGTACATACAAAATTAAGGCATTTACAAAATGAATGATTTGCTAAACATGACAGCGAAATGGTCAGCATGAGATGTGCAAAGCTAGGGTTATTAAGAAACATTTACAAACAGTTATGAAAAAAATAGGATATATACCTCCATGTTTACATCAGCTATGCAAAAATAATGTGATACTGTCATGTAGGGGGTAATGAATTCAAGCAGTGGATGTTTGTGAAAAGTGACATTAAACATGGTGGGTTAATGTGAAGACATTTGGATAAATAAATAATTTTTTGATAATTATAACTATTACGATGTTTTCATAGTGGTAGTGTTGTTGCCTCACAGCAAGAGGTTCTCCCGTTCGATTCTCGGCTGGAGTGCAGGGAGTGTCTTCTGTGTGGAGTCTGCATGTCCTCCCCACGGTTGGGTGGGCGTTCGAAAGACATACATAAATGGGCATGCCTTGGTTGAATGTCAAGCTGGCACCTTGGCATTCATGAAAATCTACTGCCAATCATTAGCGGACCAGAGTTCTGCTGTGGCGACCCCTAACCGGGAAAAGCTGAAAGACAAACAACAAACAACAACGTTTTCATAACTGCATTAATTTCACAAAAGCTGTGTGACCTACAGATGCACAAAATATTAAGGCATACACAGTTTCCACTGATACTTGCCATCTAATACAAATGGTTTTATAGATTAATACTGTCTTGAAATATTGTGACATTATTATGTGCACAATTTACATAGATTCAGCAGTATCACAAAGCCATATGCTATCCCCTTGTGTAATAACACATTGGAAAGCTTTTGGTGAACAATTCCCTCACTGATTTCTTACATCTATCTTGTACACCTACAGAGATATAACTTTTTGTTTGACTGTAATACTGGTATTTGTGGCAAACAAAATACAGATTTTTCTTTCATAAATCTACAATATAAACTCAGCATTTACTGACAGACCTTTGATACTAACACCAGTGTATAACCCACTGCCTACCAAAGAGCTATCATATTTTACATTGTTTGTAACTCACACCATTTATCACTTACTATAAATCTAATGAAGTGTGCTTTCAGTAGATGATTTTGGAAAAAAAGTTCTCAGGAAGCAAGTAGTTTCCTGGCTTAGAAGATCTTAGGTAGAAAATGTGTTAATTAGCCTCTTGCTGCTCAAGATTAAATGAGTTAATAAAGAAAGCCACATAGATAATTGAAATGCATGCACATGTGCATGCGCACACACATATACACACACACAACACACACAACACACACACACACACACATACACACACACACACACACACACACACACACACACACACACACAGATTAGAACAGTATATGTATATAGAAAAATAAGGGTCTATATCACTTCGACCAAGCGGCAGAATTCGAACACCATATGTTCGAACTTCTAACCTCGAAGTGCAAAACCATCGAAGGCTTAAAACAGTGATTTTTTTCCCAGGGAAAACAAATTGCTGTTACAAGAAACACCCACACAACACAAGCACACCAAAAAAATAGCAATCCACACACATACACTTAAAATCCTACATCTAATCCTACACTAAACTGTACATACACTACTATCTATCCACTTACCTTAACCCAAACCCTAACCCTAAGGTCCATCACTATCGCACACTCACCTGACCTGTGCCCTAACCTAACTCACCAATCCCACCCTAACCCTAAAGTCTGTCAATACCGCACACCCACCTAACCCGCGCCCTAACCCTAATGTCCACACAATTGCACACTTACCTGAACCCAACCCGTAACTTTCCACCACAGTGGTGAAAATCATGAAGCCACAGAGACGGCCCACTGAATTGTTTCCCTGGGAAAGTATTTGGTGTTCCGCGGCTTTGCGATAATCAGTTTTCGAACTTCACATTTCGAACATATGGTGTTTGAACTGCTGAAGTTTCGACGAACTGATAGGAACCCGAAAAACAATATTTTCAGATATGTACAGCAATTCATATATGTATAGTCATCATAGGTACGAAAAAGATGGAAATTCATAAGTAGGCCTGAATGACTTCCAGATAGGTGATACTAACAAAGTATGGTGTAGTACTAAAAGAGCTCATCACTCCCCTGATAAATGCCCCACTAGCTCATCATTATTTACATTCATACTCTATCATAAAATCTTTAGTAACATGGTGTATTTCTTCCTCCTGTTCCCATCCTCTTGCAATAGATTTGTTGAAGCTCTTTCCTCAAAGATAGCTTTTGAACAATAGAAAAAACATCTCACTGGTTAGATTAACTACTCTTCAACTCACCCATGGAAAGGAACTTTTGAGTATTTATAAGCTATTTCTATAAATGCTTAAGGTAGGGAACTGATCCACCATCCTCACAGGTCACATCCGAGTCATCCTGCTTTTGATGCATCACTGTGTATGCTGCTATAAAACAAACATTTGAGGGAGGGTGGTATGATGATTAAGATGTTTATCTCACAGACAAAAGGTACAAGGTTTAATTCTCACCCTTGAAAAGGAAATCAGATAGGCTTAAAATGGCCACAAGGGCAGCTAGCTTAGCACTTACTTATGAACCTATAAAAGAAGCAAAGAAAAAAAAACAGCTCATACAATCCCAATGTTGCAAGAAAGTCTTCAGTTTTCCCCATCTTTTTCTTTACTTATATTAAACTGCATTATGTAAATTCTGTGGAAGTGCTTAGAATGTTAGACTATCTAGATGGGTTTCTTGTCTTCTGCATTTATATAACTACTATTATTTTTCAACCTTAGTTGTTGGACCATGCACATTTTATAGATGCTTGCTTCCTTGTTATTGCATATTCCATTTTCAGTCTGTGTCTGTAATACATCTGTGAAACTTTTCACAGATCTATGTTTATACTGCATAATCAAAGTTCTTCCACTTGGGCTTCAACCAAAATAGGTTCTGCCTATGTAGAACTTTCCTGTTAAAATGAAAAAAAAAAATGTAAAAATGAATAAAGTAAGATATAAAACAGTTAGGATGCTGTTAGGATATTCTAACTATATGCAACCACGATAATGGAGTTTCTCAAATTTTTGATATTTGCATGCAAGGCGAATCTCATCCCAAAGATAAACTTAAAATGTTCCTGTCCCTCATCCCCACTATGTGCAATTATGACCAAAGTGGATAGGATGCAAACTACTAAAACAACCAATTTCCTCAGTATTTAATTGCAGGACAAGCTTCACTCCAAATATAAAAAGTGAAAAGATTGAAGATCTAAAGAGTCTTGTTTTAAAACTGCAATAAACACAGCGTGATGCAGACATACTGTTGCAAACTGCGTTTGAACCTGGTATTTAAACTTGCAAAACATATCATATAAATCCTAGATTCACATCTCTCATAATCCTCAATTTGATCTGAAGTACAGATGTTATTATCATGTGAGTGTACCATTATGGATAAAATTAATGTGTACAAGTCATTATAAGATCTGGAAAGAAAGTTTAGGTACAAAAGCTTCCATGCAAAATTCTACTCTGCATTTCCCTGTAGGAAGTTACATTGAGCTAGAGTATGTTTGAGGACTGGAATTCATGCACAGGAGGCCTACACATACTTCACAATTGATTAACTCTATGCAGAGCATGCAGTGGGGTCCTAATACCACACATTCTTTCCTACACTCTTAAAATCAGTTTATTTTATTCCTTATTGCATCATCACTAGAGGACACAATTAACATTTACTTAACATTTAAACTACCTTTATAATGTTGTTGTTGTTGTGTCTTTCGGCTTTTCCCAGTTAGGGGTCGCCACAGCGGAACTCCGGTCTGCTAATGATTGGCAGTAGATTTTTGCATGCCGAGTTGCCGGCCCTGACACACAACCTTCAACAAAGGTACACCCATTCATGCATGTCTCCACACAGAAGACGCTCTAGCTGAGAATTGAACAGGACATCGTCTTACTGTGAGGCAACAATGCTACCGAAGCACCACCACCGTAGTCCTTATTTAAACTACATTTATAATAACTATCAAAATTAATTTGCTGTTAAATACTGACTCTGCAAACATGTTGTTACAAATATGTTGTTCAGAAAAAAATGCATACCTTGTTTCCTGATGTTTTTCTTTTCTATCATCTTTATTTTCCATCAAACAATAATTTACATTTTCATCTGAATAGGGTTTACCCTTAGCTGGTATGTTTTAATCAGGAACATGATGCCTGAGTGATGGAATTATAATCAGCCATGGTAAACTTGCATCACCAACATACAAATGTGAGTTGCTCCTGTTATATAGTGACATTATTTAAACCTATATATATAAAAAAAAAGACTTGTGCTCCATTTCTTCTCATGTTTAGGGATGACTTTGATGTACTACATACGTATTAGGTATTTGTATGCTGAGATTTGCACAATACCTTGACTTATACACCCGCAGACAATTTTTCCCGGGAGGGGGGCAGAAGTGTGCATTACGATGCTTGCTCATTCCTGTCATGAGGTCAGTGACTCTATTACTTATTTCTGTTTTAAACAGGTCTTTTTGGTTTAAGGGCACTAACATCTATAATGTTATCAAGACTAGTTATATTATCAGCTTCCAGCTCAGAGTAAATCATGGTTTTATGTATGTATGCATTTATAAATGCATTTATTTATTGGTGGCAGTGGTGATATGTTTTAAGCACTACTGATACAACACTACTTACCATTCATTTAATATTAAAAAAGTTCTCTTTTTAGTAATTTCATTGTAATACTCAGAGCTTATACCATCCAATCATGATACTGATTCATTCTTACCTTCTTTTATCACCTTCTGTATTTCTCTCATTACATATTTTTCTAAATTCTTTACCTTTTCAGATATTTTTTACTTTCTATTATTTTTGCCCATCTCTTTCCTCTTTTTCATACATTTCCCTATAAAATTCTCTACCAACTACACATCAGCTTCTTGTCTGATCATATGTCTCTTTTGCCATCTAAGATAGCGCATCTTTCCTTCATTCTCATTTTTACTTTTCCTTAATAAGGAGACATCTCCTCTTTCTTTCCTTTCAGAAAAAAAAAATTACTTTTTCTCTATTCATTTCATGCATCTATTGTTCTAGTTCTCTTATTTTGTCACTTTCTCTCTCTCTCTCTCTTTATCATAACTCCACAAAATGTATTTCTATTTCATTGTATTTTATTGTTCATTCCAGTTACTGCTGCTTATACATCACCCACCAATGTGTCCAGTTTTTATAATACAGTCTGAATGCCATATGATCTTTCCTTAATATTTCTTCTCTCTTATTATTTCTTCCTCATTTTAAACTCTGCATTTAATCTCTTCACCCCTTTCATGCCTTTATTACTTCAAAGTTTCCCCTTTTCTAGCTCATACTGCCCTATGATCTAAAAACTCTGCCATCTCTACTCCCCTTATTAGTTTTTTCATGTCTTTAGAGTAAACGATATAATTAATTTCAGTCTTAATAATTGCCCTTTCATATGTCCATTCTCTATTCTTTCCTGCCTTTAAATCTCCAAATTTTATTAATTCCCTTAGCATCTAAACACCCTTTTCTTTTCCCAGGTTACAGTTAAAATCTCCTTCTATCACTACTGACATATTTATTATAACATTTTTTAAATTTCTTCAAACTGTTTTTCTCCATCATATTAGTATAAATACGCATTAATCACTATTAATCTTATATAGCTTTGCCTTATTCTCATACTACATATTACTACTCTTCCTCATACTATTATTACATCCAAAATTCTCATTTCTTAATTTTTATAAAATTCCTATTCCAGAGCATATTTCATTTCCTACAGACCAAATGCACTTCCCCCCCACACACACACACACACATACACTGTATTCTTTTGATTTATTTTCTTTCTTTGTTATATCTGGTATCTAGCAAGAAAAAAATATGGGGGATTCAATAAACCCTACACAGTAATTTTCTACCACAGGCATGTTATGGTAGCAATGAGCTTTTGGTTCACTAAGAGCTGTGTAGAGGTGTGCATCCCTGCACAAACAAGGTAAACACTGTGGCATGCTAATTACAGCATAAGAAACTGAATTGCATGCTAATCAACCAATCCAACATGGTGGAGTTCTTCAACAAGTCATAAAGCAACTGTGTAGACTTTGTGCTGGTTTTTCTTGTGAATTCCATAACTTTTGGAATACAGCCACAGGCAGAGGTCCACACAGACAGAATGTTAGGGGCTGCTGCTGCTTTAATTCATTTGTATGCGCTACAGGTTGAAGCCAATGATGCTGCTGCTGTCAATAGGCCTATGCCAAGAAGGAGAAGAATTTTCAGGCCTCGTCAAACTTTTCACAACCTACATGACTTGGAAATTGTATAGTGTGACAGGTTGGATAGGGACACACTGACCTCTGCTCAAGTCAGAGTCAGAGCCAACTGAGTGAAACCCATGCCAGTGGAGACAAAGGCACATGCAGCACTTAGAATCTTAGCTACAGGTACTTTTCAGAGACCAACAGCGGACATGCTGGTGCTGTCACAGGCATAATCATCCAGAGTCCTCCACTAATTCCTGCATGCTATGCTCCAACATGCCAGTGACCACATATATTTTCTCTGTAGTTCTGAGGAGAGGGACAGAAATATGCAGATGGTTTACCATGTAGCACACTACCCTGAAGTACTGGGTGCCATAGATTGCACACATATAGAGCTTAAGGCACCACCCAGAGAACAAGGTAGGCTCTAAATAAACTGAAAGAACTACCACTCTATCAACTGCCAAGTCATGTGTAATGCCAAGGGAATCATCATGAACGTGTGTGCTGGCAACCTTGGCAGTTACCATGGCTCACATATCTAGAACACCACCCAACTGTACCAGATGATTACTGGGAGGGATATCCCACAGGGTCATTTACTGGGGGATGTAGACTGTGTACTGGAACCATGGCTGATGACACCCATCAGATGCACACATAGCCATGGAAGAATGCCACAATGAGGCACACTCTCAAACCAGAAATATCATTGCGTCTGCGTTTGGGCTGCTGAAGTCATAGTTCTGGTGCCTAGATACATCTGGGAGTAGCCCTGCAGTACAATCTATGGACATGTACTGAAATATTCACAGTATGGGCCATGATACACAACATCATCCTGAGGAAACACTTCAGCAGGATCAGAAGTGGAAGGGTCACACATCCCACCACCAATGCCAAGGTCAACACAGCTACAGGCAATTGAGGAGTCAGAAAGGGAACCACCAGCGGCTGTGAGTGTAAGCAGATGTAGATGTGCTCAATATGCCCTTGCATTGGTTAACAGTCAATGCATAGCACACTCACTCACCACCTAGGGGCCTAAAACCTTCCTCCTACACGCATACATATAGTAACATTGATGCCAAGCAACTCATACAACCTTTAACTCCCCATGTACTGGCTGTGTACTGCTTGCATCAGACAGTGTCAGCCCTGAACTACAACCATGTCAACTGCTGCATTTACAAGGTAAGTCATGAACCTGGAGTGTATTGGTATTGTAAGCAAGTAAAAGGTGGGAGATTGCTACATAAATTATCTTAACATGCAACAGCAGAGATGTGTGTGACTTATATGTGTTCATTATTGAGTAATAGGTGTCAGGCATCAAAGATTCACATAGTCATACCCCTCAAACGTAGTGATGGTCACTGCATGGCCTCAGTTTGGCACTATACATTTGCATGGGAAAATCATTAAAGAGAGAAATTAGAAAGTAATGATAGACATTGCAGTTTATGACTTCACAACCCTCACAGGATTATTCACAATAAAGATGGGAAATTATGATGCTGTCAATTGTATAACTTTCCAAGGCCAATATTAGTCAAAGGTAAAATTACCAGTTCAAAACCACAATGCAGATATACTAAGCACTTTAAGTCAGCTATGCACCCTGAGCATCAGACACAAAGCTTATGTATCATTGAATCCAAAAGATAGAAAATTGAGGATATGGCACAGTTATCATCACTTGCACAGGGTGTTGTGTGTGTGCATGTGTGTGTGTGTGTGTGGGGGGGGGGGGGCAGGAGGCCTAAGCTGACACAAAAGGTCAGTGAGTATGTCTGAGTAAGAAAGAGAAGTAGACAGACATCTGGATAAACCAACACATGGCCAGTGAAACAAAATGAGTTTTAAGCTGCATGGCTGAACCATGTAACTGTTGTGTGTGTGTGTGTGTGTGTGTGTGTGTGTGTGTGTGTGTGTGTGTGTGTGTGTGTGTGTGTGTGTGTGTGTCTGTAGGGGTCCTCCAGGTGAAATTAGTGTGTGACTGTCTGCATGAACACAACCAAGCTCTGTGCTGGCTCTGCATCTTGGTATGTCAGACAGGTGTCAGACATGCATGGAAGAGGTGGCAGTTCTTTGTTGTCATCCACGACCATGAGAACTGGCTCTACCAGGAATTGCACTGGCACATCCAAGACCATGGTCAGATGCACTGTTGCTACCTGAATGTCACTGATGTCTGCTGCATGAGCTCCTTTTATGGGGACATCCAGGAACATGACCTCATGACCTGCCACATCTCGGTGTGGACAGCACACTCACTGATGGAGCAGTGGAAGTACTGCCACTATGCAAGAATGATTGGGCATGGCCACATTGGCTAACAGCAGATGATGTGGCTGACCTACGCCCACGAATATGCCAATCCTCTCCCTGCAGACATTTCATCACAGATATCCCTCATTCCAATGTGTCATTCATCCAATCCATTGATTCGGCAACATGGTGGAGGCAGTCACACATGTTCATAGGTTCATAGGTTCATAGGTAGGTACTAGGCTATTGGCCCAAGGGCCTACGTAAGTCTAGCCAACAAGGTTCCATGGCTTACACCACCCAAGAAAGTTATTTTCCTGTGCCACTGTCGAGCAGAGACACAGACATGATCCCCGGGGTGCATTTCCTATTTCCCATCCACTCATCAAGATTTTTCTTGAAGAGTGCTAATGAAGAACTTTGCTTGACATAAATGGGTAGCTTGTTCCAGAGTATAGGAAGTCTCTGGGACAGGAATCTATCCCTCCAGCATGTCCTGTTTATTGTGGTGACAAGGTTTAGGTCCCTAGAGCATGTAGCTCAGAGAGATTGGGATTTCTTTAGGTGTAGCATGTCGAACAGCTCTGGGTTTGACATAGCTTTATATGTTAGGCAGAGATCACCTCAGAGTAGGTGATATATGACGGAGTAAAGCTGGAGTTTTTTGAGGCGGTCAGGTAGGGCATATGTTTGAGGCCAGTAATCCTCTTTGTGAGGTACTTCTGTGGCCTTTCCAGCTGCTGCAGATGTCTTGTGAGGTACATTCCAAAAGGGTCGTTGTACTCTACAATGGGTCTAATGAGTGTCGAGTAGAGGGGAACAATGACCTCTTTTTTTCCTGGATGAGAACCCTTTTATGATGAGGTGTGCCACATAGAAGGACTTCCTGACTACTGTGGGGATGTGACTATCAAAGGAGAGACTACTGTCCATCTGGGTCCCAAGGTCTCTTATCACACATTCGGTGTTAAGTAGATTGCTGCCTATATGGTAGTTCATGGGTACAGAGTTTTTACCAAAGGGGATGACACTGCACTTTTTGGCATTGAGCTTGAGGCCATGGCTCTGACACCAGGCATCTGTCTCGGTGAGGCTCTTCTGTAGGATGTCCACATCATTTGGGGACTTGACTATGGCTCCTAGTTTGCAGTCATCTGTGAACTTCATTAGCCAGAGGCCTTCTGTGTTAGCCTGTACTTCAGAAAAGTAGATACCAAACAGGAGAGGTCCCAGGACGGAACCCTGTGGTACTCCGCTTGTCATGGCCTTGAGGTCAGATTTGGAGTCTGCAACGTTTACAGTGTGGGTTCTGTCAGTGAGCCAGTTGGCAATCCATCTTGTGACATAGGGATTTATACCTAGTTTAGTGAGTTAAGCTATAATTACAGAATGGGGGATGGTGTTGAAAGCCTTGACGAGGTCAAGATAGGCTGTGTGAACCACCTTACCCTCATCCACTGCTTTGGTGACTGCCTCAAAGATGTCAATCAGGTTCAGGAGGCATGATCTGCCTTTTGCAAACCCGAACTGGGTGGGATCCAGAGTTTGGAGGTTACCAATGTCTTTGTTTATGAGTTCCATGATGATATATTCCATGGCCTTGCAGACTAGGCTCGTCAGGCTAATAGGGCGATAGTTCCCGGGATCAGTGGTGGCTCCCCCTTTGTGGAGTGGGATAGCTGTTGCTGTGCATCATTCAGTGTGCACAAAGCCTGATGTGAGGCTATTATTGAACATGAGGCTTAAGTGGGGAGCCAGTTCGTTCTGAAGTTTGTGTAAAACGCAGCCTGGGATGTTGTCCAGTCCTATGGATGCTGTGTTTTTGGCTGTAGAGAGTGCAGCTTTTACCTGCATAGTTGTGATTACAGGAACTCTGCATTCTTTCTGTATATATATGGGCCCTTTAGGAGGTGAGAGGGGGGTAAGGTTAGCACTGAACCTATCTGCCAGTATGTTAGCAATATCAGTTGGTTCTGTAATTTTCGTGCCTTTGTGCTGTAACTCAAAGCAGATCTGGGTGTTGCCATCTAGATTATTGACATAGCTATAGAATGCTTTGTGGTTGTCCTTGGATTTAGTGGCAAATTTGTTTTTGTAGCTAGCTTTGGAGGATCTTATAAGGGATCTCAGCTTCTTACTGAGGCTGACCAGGGAGCTCCTCCACTCATGGGATTTTACTGTCTTTTGCAACAGTTTATTCCTTCTGTTGTACAGCTTGTTTATGGCAGGGGACCACCAGATTGGCTTCCTTTTTTTGGAGGATAGCATCTTGGTTCTGTTTGGGATAGCACGATCCATGCACTCATATAAGTGCTTATAGAGTGCATTTGTGTAGGATTCAGCAGTTGTAACTGTATTTTCCATCTGCATGGGTGTCATGAAGTTCACCACTTCTGTCTTAAGAAGCATGAAGTTGGCTTTGGAGAAATTTTTTATTGTGGTTTCCTTAATGGGGGAGTGGGGGAGGGATGTGGATATCTAGGGTGCTTAGCTTATGGTCAGATCTGACCAACGAGGAGATGACTTCAGGTGTGGAACACCGGTCACTCATGTTGGTAATGACTAGGTCTAGGATATTGTTGCCTCTGGTGGGGGTGTGGATAAGTTGATCTAGGGCATTGGAGTTTATGAATTCCAGAAAGCGTTGAGCTAAGGAGTTGGTACACAAGTCATTTTCCCAGTTAATGGCGGGGTAGTTGAAGTCGCCCATTATTAGGGTGTTTGGTTGAACCCTAATATTTTCCAGTACATCAAGAAAAGAAGAGTTGGAATCCTGGGGCATGGTGGGGGATCTGTAGCAAGCTACAATTTGGATTGCAGTTTTGCCCAGAGTTAGTTATACTTGGAAACCTCAGATGCATTATGCTGGGCAACTAGCCTGGAGGTGTGGATATCCTTAATGAATATGGACACACCCCCGTTTTTGGTGTTTCGGTCCAGGTTACATGGCTGAAAAGTGTAGTATGAGTTATAGCCTGGTAGTGCAGGGGTGCTCTCTGGAGCCTTGAACCAGGTCTCAGTCACTGCACAGATATCGATGTTCTCCATTTTAAGGAGTGCCTCGAGTGAGCGCATTTTGAGATTTAGACTTCTGGCATTGAGTAGCATTACCCTCAGTATTTGCTTGTCTGTTCCTGTTATGGTGGTGAATTTGTTATTTGAACCCTGCCTAAAAAAGACACTATAGGGGCAGCAAGAGCCTTAGCCAGTATCCAGAATCCCAGGGGCGACAGGGGCAGGCCATCTGTGGCAAAACATCATGGTCTGCCGACCATGTCATCCCAAGCAGACAGATACTGGATCCCCTTAGAATGACACCAGAAGCTTAGCCAATTGTTGAAGTCAATCATTTTGTCCTTGTACTGCGGTATCATTCTGGGTGATGGCAGAATGCTACTCAGGGCTAGGGTCATACCTGCCTGGGCTACAAGATCGGAGAGCTCTGCCATGTTTTTTTTTCATGTAGTCCAGGGAGGCACGTCTCAGGTCATTCAGACCAACATGGACAATGACAGAGTCATATTTGTACGTGTTGTGGAGTGACCTGAGTGCATGGGTTATGTGGCGGATCCTGGCACCCTACGGGCAGCTGATGATAACTTTCTCCTTGTTTAGCCTGATGAGTGGGACATCAGTGTGCCTGACTACAGTCACCTATGACTAGTGTGTTGGGTATGTTGTTTTGCCTTATTGGCTGTGGTTGAGTGGCACACTGAGTCTGTGGGCTATGTGTCATTTGGATTGTGTTGGGGGATGGAGGTTGCTTGCGTTTCTGCTTTGGAGGTCTCTGTTGCTTAGACAGATTATTATTGAGAGCCTCTATGAATGTTTTTGTGTTACTATGTGTGGATTTTGGTGGTGTAGATTTATTGAGACTATGTGATGAGTGTGGTGTGGTGCAAATGTTTACCCTCTCCTCATGACTGTCAAGTTCAGTCTTGGTTGGAGAGAGCTTTACCTCCAGTTTGGCTAGATCAGTGCATCTCTCACAGGTTGTAGTGTTGGGTGGTAGGAGGAGATGGTTGTCTGTGTACATGAGGCAATTTCTACATTGCCTCAAGATGCCCAGATTCATCTGATAGACAGGAGAGAACACTGGGAACTGACCTATGAACATGTCTGAATAAAAAAACTATTTTCCTCTAGATAAGTGAGGAAAGTGAGTACAAGAGCTGTTTTTCTCTAAGCAAGTGAGAAAATTAAGTACAAAAATGGTTTTCCTCTAGGTAATGAGGAAGATTGAGTGCTATAGTACTTCATAGCTTATTTAGTGCTTACAAGTTCTAAACAAGTACTGAGCATGAATAAGCAAATTTAAGTGCTAAAACTAAGAATTTGTATCTGCACTAGACGAGTTACAGGACAGAAACAAGTGCAAATGCAGGCTTTCAAATCAGAAAGTTGAGAGAGATGGAAGATTGCTCAAACGGCCAATAACTACAATTTCAGGGCCAGAACCACTCCTTATGTGGTAGACAGGTTACCTAGTGCTTACCACTCCCACTGATAAGCTAGAAGGCTTCCCTGCAACACAGAAAGGCTGGGGGGGGGGGGGGGGCTCAGAAGCTTACATACAGTCCTGGATATAGCAAATCTGTATCTGGAACACTAGTTACAGGAAAGGTAGGAAACAGGCTTACAGCTTTTTTTTACAGAAAAGTAGCAAAAACAGTAGTAAAAACAATTCACATACAGTGCAAGTTAGCACACTTGAGTATGTAGCAATATTAGACCAAACACTGTTTAAAAAATGCAATTAAATTAAAAAAGACTAAAAGCAAGTGCAGAAAGAGTTTATTAGGTAGAATGTGGAAAAGAGATGGGACTGGGGCAGTGTCCCAGATCAAATCTACAGTGGGGCGGGCAACTGCAAAAGCCACCAAATTTAAACTACAAATCAAAAATAGGGAGGGTTGGTGGGACAAAACAGTTTCAACAGAGATCTAAACAAAAACTAACAGTACAAACTTTAAAACCAAAAAAATATACTCAGCTCTGTATATTTGCAGATCAGTCTCTCAGAACAGTGAGACAACAGTTTCAACTGAGATCTAAGCAACAATTAACAAACTCTATAACCAAAAACATATATACTCAGCTCTGTATATTTGGCCTGTGCCACAGCTACAACCCTGAGAATTTGTCTGGAGCACCTGTAAGAGTGTACCTGTGCCTCCATGATGGCTCTAAACATATGTTGAGTGCCACGGGAAGAGACACCTGCACCAGGTGGAGGAGGGATAGCAGACTCCCTTCGAGCACCCCTATCAACCCTCCTGAGTGGCCCCTCACCCACACTTTGGCTACAGCCAGAGTCAACAGGAACTGAAGCCACAGTAGCCACACTTTCATGATCAATGGCCTCTCCCTCCACCTGTCCAATATCTGAGGTCTCACTGGAATGGGTAGGCATAGGCCAACTGTCTGTATGTGATGGAATTGCAGGGGATATTTGTATGTCAACCTCAGTGTCAGATTCAACCTTTGCACCCCCCTGACTCTGCCTTTGTTTGGCCACCATCATCATCATCAGAGTCTGCTGATACACTGATATCAGGGGGCAGAGGGCCCATACTTCCACTGTCATGATCTTCTGTGATAAAAAGTAACAAACAAAGGAAAAAAATGTCATACCTTCACTACTATAATCCAATATATGCTAACAAACTAACGGTGCTGCCACTATTACAGGCAGTACAGCAATACACACAACAGGACTGACATCACCATCACACACTAAAATATTTCTTTAAATTGTGCAGCAGTACTGACATAAATATGTTTGGCTTACCATCTGCAGGTGATATTCTCCTCTGAAAGCCAGATGGTCCTGGAAGAAGTTAAGAAAAAGGTAAGGGCAACATTATGACACTTAACAGTAACAAATGGGGTAATGCTTTTAGCCCTTCATATGTCCATTAACTATACTTTCAACAAGAACATGGCTGACAACTCCAGCCTAAGCTAATAACTGTAGCAATCTTTAACCCCCCCCAAAAAAAAAAAAATCATGTGACACAAAAGTAATGTATTGATTTCAATTATTTTATTATACAACAGTATTCATCTACTGAGATACCAAAGCCTACTTGGAAGGTCCTCCTGGGATGTGCTTGCTGTCTCAGAAACTGTTGCTCCCACATCTAGGACATGCTGTACTGCACTCTTCTGTGAGCTGTCTGGATCTCTGATATTGGCTAGGAACTCTTCATTGAGTGTTAGTGGTTGTTCCATAACAGGCCCTCCCATGGTAACCATCTGGTCATGGTCCACTGCAGCTGCTCTCCTCCATGCAGATGTGATATTTCAGTGGCCCTTTGTTGCACCTGTTCATATGTCCTGCTGTGGCCACTCATGGCATTCACATTATCAAGTATCTGGCACCATGCTGCCTAAGGACATCTACAATCCACTGGTTTTCAGAATTGGTGAAGGGGGGTCTCCAAGGATTGACACTCCTGGGTGGCATATTCCCAGGTCCCTTAAAAGACAACAGAATGATAGTACACATAAGTATCACATAACTACAAAATAACTGTTTCCAGATAAAGCAGATAAAGTAGTCACTCAGTATTACCCACTGGAGAAACATAAAATAGTCTAGATATGTAAAATATGGACAGCAGGCAGGATGCAAAACAAGGAGTGTAACAATAGCAAGATATCCTTGTTTGTGCCATAAGAGTAACTCACTTTTGCTCTCCTCCAAAATAACAGTCTATCCTTGTTTGTGCCACAACAGTAACTCATATTTGCCCCCCCCCCCCCAAAAAAAAAGAACAGGCAAATGACACATTTTGCTAACAAACCATCTTTGAAATATTAAAGGTGCTATACAAGGAATTATCCCTGAAACATTTGTATGTATGGAATTATCCCTGAAACATTTGTATGAATTTATCAGGAAACAGTCCATTTTTACATATTGGCAATCATGTATACCTGTGAAATGGCTTGACAAATATGACAATGCCATCAGTACACTTGTAACTAATGCATACAGATAAAAGTGTAGCTTATGTGCAGTCTTCCAAACATAAACAAGTCTCCTCACAATCAATTTGCCTATCTACATGACTGCCTTTTTATATGGTATAGATTCAGAGCAGTTAGAATGGTGAAGATGCAAATTAGGTGTGAACTCATTATAATTGCTGAATCCCAAATATTTTGAATCCATGTAGGAGATGTAAACACAGTGCAGGCACTCTCTTAGTGTTTGTTGTTAATGGATTGCAACTGTGAATGATTACTAGTTGGGAGAAGGAACACACAACAGGTGTGTCAGGTTAGATCTACAAAGTGTTAGATATAATGTTGGAAATGTAAGTAAGCAGCACACATTTTACAGGTTGTATTCCTTCACATCCAACCTATCCTTTATTTGTTGCCAACTGCATATGATATTATTCCCAGTTAATATCCTCACACATTTTAAGGTCAATGATATAGAATGGCTTACACACTGCATGTCTCACAGTAATAGTCAGATAACTGAAGAATGGCCAACAAACACAGAAAGCTGAGACAGTGATGTATATTTGCAAGCAGTAATCATAACAGGTTGAGTGATCACTAAGTGCACTACATCCAAAAATCATAAATGTACAAATAACAGTTGTATGGTTTGATATCACTGTTGAAGCTGTTGCAGTTGGTTGTGTGCAGAATGAGTTCAAGTTCTTTGCTGCAAAGCTGTTTGTGTGCAAAGAGGGATAAGGCACTCATCCTGTGTTCTGTAGGGGCATTGGAGTGAGAGTTCAAATCCAGATCTATGTAAACATATCTCACGTGAGCCATTATTTTCTTGTGTGTGTGTTACACATTGATTTTCCACTACCTTTCCATTTTTCCTTTTCTGTCTTTGTCTCATTTTTTTTGGGGGGGGGGGCAGTATTTGTGTGATGCAGTGAGTAATACAATCACTGGAACAGAGGAAATGAATGTCAGGTTTGACTGCATTTATCTTGTTTGCATGAAGCGCTGCAATGCGCAAACTGGACAACCGGACTGCCCAGAAAGCAGACAATACCTAGAGACCCAAAAATAGAAACTCAATACATTCAATTAATGCTATCGGGCATTGAGCAAACACACTAAGTGGGGTTGCATGGTGGTTAACAGTGAGACCTTAAGAATGATTAGTAAAATAGGGAATGTCATGTAACTACTACTGTGGCAGCAGGTGTAAGTATATGACTGGAGTACAGATGGGCCTAGGTTCTACAACAGGGTGTGAAACCTTTTTATTTTTACTGTTGTGACATTGCAGTTTGTAGCAATAAGCTGAAAGATATAGAAATGTTATTTCAATCTTTTTGTGGCAACAGGTGCAAGTGTAGAACTGCTATACACATTGACCTGGATTCTAATACAGGATATTCCGTATACTTTTACTGCCATTCCACTTCCTATTATAGTCACTTTCACTTATAACACTTGAGATAGTGGAGCTGATATTAATTATATGTATGAAGGATGGCACACTAGTATTGTGTCAGTTATTTAGTTATTTATCAATGTATTATCATATTTATTATCAGATGTATTACTGTGGGTATACTGTGTACTATATTCCTGTAAGTATAATTCTGCTGTCTGGACTGGCATGGCCTTCACATTTGCCTAAGATGCATACACAACTGCATCCAATAACCTTGCAATTGCAATTGCAGTGATGTAATGTCTCACTGCTTGACACTGCTGCTCTCTGCTTACCATTGTGCCAACACATTGCTTGGGGGTGCTCATTCCTGAACAATGCATTTGCAAGATGGTAAGTGAAATGCAGCCATGTCAAACAGTGTGCACAATCCAGTAAATGTGATAACTGGAAATGAAGAGAAAGCATCAGTCTCCATTGCTTTAGGTCCATGGTAGACATGGCAGGCATTTATGGGGAAGGTGCCAGGTTTAGTGCACAGAGATGGGATGTCCAGGAGTCCAGGATATTCATTGGACTGCTACTTATGAACCACAGTCAAAGACTTCTTCAGGGGGATTATTTTGGCTCCCAGTACAAGTCTGAGGCTAGAGATAGTTTAGCCCAGGCTGTATCCAGTGTCACTGGTATCTTACTCACTGGAGAGCAATGCAAGCATCATTATAATGACCTATGGAGGAGGAAGAGGGAAACATTCAACTGTTGGACTGAGGAATTTAGGACTGAGGGCATCCCATACCTGTGTAAGTATCATCTACAGACAGCACTTGTAAGACTTAGAAAAAATGAATATAGGCAAGACTGGTATTCATAATTGTCCTCTGTTCTGTTCTGCTTTTTCCACAGCTGTCGGTGATCAGGCATGCAATGTCCAAGCCCATGGTGAAAGATTGGCAAGAATGAGGGAAGCATGTGGTATGTATGCAGTGGAAGAGAAGTGTTATTGTAGCATTAAAATTTAAAGATAGTTTTTTGGCATTTTATATAGTTGTATCAAACTGAGCATGCATATCCCAGTTGTAAAAGCAAGTATGCATGGATTAGTCTGTAGCACAGACCAGTACAATACTGCACCTTATTTAGATGTTGAAGGTTCAAATACCACACTTCACAACTATACAATACTGTTATTTCTCCAATAATATTTACATTAAATTAAAACCTCCATACTAGTGGCACAAATGCCCTGCTGTAAACTGTAATCTGTATAATTGGAACAAACATATGCACAATATATGCACATTTCAATGATTACTTGCTGCAATCTGTAGTATAGTGCACATCTGTTAGGAGGTGGTAGTCTTAAATGGAAAAGTTAAGATAGAGTCAAATAATTGTATTAATGGAATATATGTCACATATGAAGGTATTATTTATTTTTTTCTCTCACCCCAGGCCTTATCTCTCTTTTTTTATTTTATTTTTATTTGATTTCATATTATTTATAACAAATGTAATTTATTTTATTTTATTTAATGAATATATATTTCATTTTATCTTTAGGTTATTTTATTTTATTGCAAAATATTACTTTTTATTGTATTTTATTTATTTATTTATTTTTTCATTTTATTATGTGTAATTAAAATGTGTCCATGTCATTCATGTGTACCATCACTACATTCTCCACAGCACAGCAGGGTAGGCCATCCCCACTGGATCCGCCTGACCCCCCTACACTGGCTCCAGCACTGATGCCCAGCAAGTCTTGGAGCCAGTGTGGCAGCACTACCCCTGCTGTCCGTGCACTACCTGCACCCTCAGCACAAACACGGTGTTGTGAGACTTGGGAACACATGTTGACAGCAATCTACACTTTCATCACTACATGTCCATACTGGTGGCACCACATTCTGCATTGCTCACATCATATATATGGACATCACATCCAATACCATGGTGGTCATACCTCTGTTGTACTCTATCCTTATCAGCCACTAATTGCTACAATGCTCCCTTCTGTCTGTACCTCACCAGACACCTGCAGTAATTGGAGAAAACACAGATTTGTGCCTGGGACACTCCAAGGCCTCCAAACATGACATACATGGAAAGACTGAAAGACCTGTCACTATACTCAGTATCATACAGGCTGCTGAGAGATGACCTATGCCTGCCCTACAGAGCAGCCATGGACCCTGCCCTACTGGAAATACTGGGCATCTGAAAATCAAATGGGACAAGTATAACTTGCCCCAGGGTTCTCAACTAAGCCTGTGAACTAAACAGAATGTGCTAGGGAGACAGATATAGCCCCAAACAGTTCACACTCCTCTGTAATATACTGCCACTGCATGTGAAGCAGTGCTCATCAATGACCCTGCTCAAGCACAACCTTGACTACTGGTTGGGTGTTTGTACAGTCATCTATGGGGTAGCATCTATGTCCTTCATGGACAGGACCAGTTAGTGCTGTTCATAAAATTGCTCTATGAACAATGACCATCCAACTATTCTCAATGAGGGTACTTGTGCTTTTACACAGCTAGGCTTCTAAACACCCTACAGCCATTAGGCTATAACCTCCTATGAACCTATGAAGTTATGAGCCTAAGCAGGCCTCCCAAAATCTTGTCTCCCACATGGCCTTCTGACGTCATCTACTATAGGTTCACCTGCAGTATTACAAATGTCAGACTTGTGCTATGGAACTTGCATAAAGTGCTGTGCTCTGTAGTCTGTGTACTTAGATAGGTATGGATTCTGTTCTCACTGTAGTCAACTGCATGTGTGTGTGTGTCTAGATAGAAGAGCAGAAGGGTGTATTCCACAGTTACTGCTCCAATACTGTAGATTGATAGTATTTTGATTCTTGCAGATACCTACACATCTATTTCATGCAGCCCACCCATCGTGTCTGCCACATGGCCTGCTGATGTCATCTACTATAAGTTCATCTGCACTCTTGCAAATGTCAGACTTGTGCTGTGGTGCTTGAGTAAAGTACTGAGTTCTGTAGTCTGTGTACTTAGGTATGGGTTCTATTCTCATGGCAGTCAACTGAGAGAGTGTGTGTGTGTCTGTGAGCTCTTGCTTGACATTACAGAGACCCTTTTACACCACCATGTAGGACACTGTTAGTACCATATTATCCTCAACAGACACTGCTGATGCCATCAGCTCTAGCTGATTTTTGGATATGCAGTACACCCAACAGGGTTGGGTCAGACACTGGCCTGGAGGCCAGGCAGATGTCACCTCATCCTATACCAGACAGATTACAGTGACATGGCTTTAACTCTGTCCACATCCATCATGGCATTGTTTGTAGGCCCTGTGTCATCCTGTTGAGAAAGCCCTGTGGTCTCTTCAGCTGCTGCCTGCATGTGTTGAGGCACATGCAAACAGGAGCATTGTACTCTATTAGTGTTCTGATAAGCTTTGACTACAGTGCTGTCATACAGTCCTAAGATCTGAATATGATGGTGTGACATATGATGTGCACAACATAGGCTTTCAATACCAGTGTGACTTGGTGGTCAAAGTTAGGAGTGCTATCTACATGTGCTCCCAATGCTGGCATCACTGGGTGTCAGCATAGCAGAAATGTTGTCAATGCTGTGATTAAAATGGACAACATAAAAAGTCACAAATGTGCATTTAATTGTAACTCATGTGCCTTTGTTCCTATTCAATTGTCTGTGTTAACTCCTTCTGTACTTTGTTATCCTCATTGGTGGACTCATTGATTGTGCACAATATGCAAGAATTAGCAAACTTGGTAAGCCAAAGGCCATATACTTTAGTGTGAACTGTCGAGAAATAGAGTCCAAACAGTGAAGGGCCAAGCACAGATCTCTGGGGTTTGCCAGTGGTGACAGCTCTACTGGTACAGGTTGATTCACCAACTTTCAAAGTATGTGTTATGTCAGTGAGCCAGTTGGTTACCCATCTAGTGATGTAAGGGTTAATCCCCAGCTGGGAGGGTTTCCTCAATGATACCTGCAAGGGGGATTGTTTCAAAACCCTAGTCCAGATCATGATAGATAGTATGCACTGCCATACCTTCATCCAGGCCCATCACATGGAAGTAATGTCCTGTGCCAACATCACAGATCATCTATGACATGACTCAGCACATACACCTTCCTGGAACGGTTGCATAACACTTCATCACACCCTCCACATGGGCTATATTCCCATACAGGGGTGTACAAGAACATGCATCCATCTGAGTAGAGGGGACAGCACCTGATGCATCCATACATAGAAACATCCTGATTCTCCTCGACTGTGAGGTAGGCCAACATGTGATTATGGACTTCTTCTACATATACACTAGCTTTTTCTGGTTGTGTGCAACAGACCTGTGTGGGTTGTTAATCCTACAGTATGTCTGCTTCATCTGATAGATGTTCTCAAAAATGTCATTGGGGGTATGCTTGATGACAAAAGTATCATCTTGTGGAACTTGACCAAGTCAAGGCATTTGACACAAATCCACACTGAGGTATTCATTCAGCACTGTCATATGTGGCCATAAACAACTATTTCACCAAATGGGTGGACAGTGTATCATATATGTGACATCTCATTATATTGACATGTGTGATATGACTTATATCTCAGATCTAGTGATCAGGTCCATACATCAGAACTGTCTGCTAGGCCCTTTCCTGTCCATCAGTTAAGTGATGGACATCACAGATGACATACACATGCTGTGTGTTTACACAGCTGCCTGAAGGACTACAGAATGTGGGCAATCATTGACTCCAACTGTGACATTACTATAATACAGACAGTAGCAACACATACCAAACACTGCTGCAACAGTCATGACAACACTTGCATTGACAAGACACATGTTGGGATTTGTTAATTCAGGAAGCAAACGCACCACCCAAGTATAACATGGACATCGCACCATATAATCAGACCAATAGATATTTGACCTGTGTGCTGGGGTAGATTGTAAGTGGTACATCCATTAGGATGTGGTCACAGTGTTGACTACTCCCTTAAATGTAGCACAAGTACTGGGAACATTCACACCAATACCTGCATGGTTCCCAGCCTTTATCACACCAATAACTGTGTACAATGCACACTTCTTCATGTACTTCCTGACACATCTCCCAGTGGTTTGTTATGGAAGTATACCACTTTTGTCACAGTGAGCTGTCATGTCAGGCACATTAATAATAGGTACAAATTGATTATCAGTTACTAAATAGGGTAACAATAATTTTCCATATCCAGTCTGATAACAACTTGAATTGTCCACTATCCCATCCACACTGAAAATTTCAGCATCATCATAATCATATAAGGACATATTCAATAAGTCCTCATCAAAATCATCGCCAACATTAGAGTTATTTAAATAAACATTCTCAAGAGAAATTGCAGCATTTTTATGAAAGTAAACTTTCAAGAACAATTTTCTACTAAATGCTTTTAACTCTAAATATAAATCAGCGAAAGAGGGAAAATACGTGGGTACAAATTTATTGCCTTTTAACAACACAGCCTTCATATCATTAGTGAGGCTAAGACTGGACAAATTCACAACTTGTAAAGTCCGTACATTGTACTCACACACCTGTTCATTATTTAAAGCTGTTTCTTCCCTTTCTGCCGTTTCTTCCCAGACTAGATTTGTTGACCTGAAAGGAATGATCAGTGGCAGGAGTAACTGACGTACCATTAATACCCTCAGTCTCCAAAGCCAAGGAAGTCGAAGAAGCAGCAAATGTTACATTTTTTGAAACATTTTGTTCAACTGAAGATGCTGACATACTTTGCCGCTTCTGACTGCTGCTTCTGACCTTTGAACTGCTTGGTGTCGACTCATGCTGCCATGAGAAGAGAATCCCAGTCTCATAATCTTTGAGATCACGTAGCAGCTTATTCCTCTTACACTGAATAATTTCAGTCTCTAATTTAGAAGTTTTCTCATTGATCTTTGAAATCTGCATCCTATAACAGGACTCCTCCACCACCTCGTCCTGTAGGTGCAAGATTTCAGTTTTCAGCTTCTCATGTACTCTCATATTCCGCTTAATCAAAATGTGGAGCCAGTTCAAAGTACAATCTAAAGAAGCTTGCTTCCATTCTTCAAAGAGGTCATTTTCTTCTTCCAAAAATTGAGTAGCAGGAAGCCTGTCTATACGTAGCCCCCTTGGAGTCAAATTTAGGTTTACATATTTTTCTAGAAGTCGAGTATCCAAAAAAGAGCAACTTCCTTGGCCATCAACCTCTCCAACTGCAAAAACCGCCCATCAGAATCACGATTATCACCAACTTTCCAAGGATCCATCATAGTGAACTTATTCTCTCTTTCACTCACAATATCAGCAAAATGAATACCTTCCAGCAAATTAAGCCAGCCAGGAGACCCAGCTGTCTGCGACATATTAATGCTGGCATTAGTGCTAGCAAATATACTCCAAATTCAAAAAACACCAAAAGTAAAAGAAATTCGAAAAACACAATTTCACCAGCACATAACCAGCATTTCTTTATTCAAAAACCAACAATCTGGTACCTTGGCAATTCGCCTTCATGGATCACAGTGCATTCAAATTTCAAACAGATATATATACTTCCATCACTTCATACAGCTGTCAATAATTCAATCAACTAATTAATTATATATTAAACATTTAAAGTAACAACATTAATATACTTAAATAACAATAATAAATAAATGTTGAACATAATATGATAGTGATTTGAGCCTGTCCACATAGGACAGGTGTTGGAGGCCATGGATTATTTTTGTCAGGTATTTCTGTGGCTTTTCCAGTTGGTGCAGGTATTTGGAGAGGTACATACCAAACGGAGCATTGTACTCAATTATTGGACTAATGAGGGAGGAGTACAGAGAGGTAATAACCTCCTTTTTTTCTGGGTGCAATCCCTTTACTTTTGAGATGAACTAAGTAAAAGGCTTTTCGGACCACTGCCACTACATGATAGTCAAATGTGAGATTGTTGTCAACTTGTGTACCCAAGTCTCTCACCACAAGTTGTGTGCTTAGGGGGTTGCCACTAATGTGGTGATCAGTAGGGCAGTATTTTTGCCGAATGGTATGATAATACATTTTTTTGCATTTAACTTAAGGTCATGACTTTGGTACCAGTCATCAAATTACTAAGTTTTTTTAAATATAATTAGTTTACTATTTCTTGTTGGTGGCAGAAGAAGGTTTCCAAGCTACTTGTTTTGTACTGAAATGTAAATACTCCACAGCAAATCCACTCAAACATTATTCTAAAACCAAACTCCCAGGAATTGCACTTACTCCTGCCGCCAGTGTCATTCCTGTAGGTATCATGGACCAGCACTTCCCCACAACTTCTCCAGCCAGTCTGATTGAGAAGGTACAATAACTATCTTGTGCTGTCTGATCATCATCTATTACTCAAACAACATAACACAGTGTGTGAGAGATGTACATATATAATATTCTTGGAGGCAAAAATCTCAAACAAAGTAAATTCAACACCAGAGTTGTCAGCAGTACACCACACATCACACACCATACCTCAACAAAACTTGTCTAAATCACAAAGACCTCCAAAACATAACACAGACAGAAAGCACACTTGGGATATTAAGCCTACTTCCTTACATGGAACAAGGAATCCCATCATCACAGATGTACAACCCATAAGGTAAGCATGTACCCAGCCAAGCATTTTTGTGATAGGTGACTCCATAGTAAGGCATATATATGTGCCTCTTACCAGGCTGAGCAAAGAAGAATGATGGTTAGTTCCTTGTATGCTGCCAGGATCTTTCAGATCACACATGCACTGTCATAGTTCATGCCAGTGTCAATGACTTGAGGTGTAACTCCCTGGATTATATGAAGAGAGACATGATGGCATGATGGTGTTATCAAGCTATGTGTCCAAGTCAGGTATGAGCTTAGCACTGAGCAGCATTCTACCCTCTTCAAAGATGATGACACAATATGAGCAAAAATAATTGACTTCAATAATTAGCTTTGTTTTTGGTTTCATTCAAAGGGGATCCAAAAATTGTCAGCCTGGGAGGATATGATCAATAGACCATACTGCTTCACTAAGAATGGTTTGCATCTGATCCCTCTAGGATTTCAATTATTGCCTTTTTAGGCAATGTCAGCCTGATAAACATGCCAGAATAATAAAACAAGCAAAGGAAAATATGAAGGTGTTACTGATCAATGCTAGGAGCCTAAACAAGAAGATCAACTCCCTACAATCCCTTCTCACCCTGGAAGACATTGACATCAGTGTAGTGATTGAGACATGGTTTAAAATAATGTTGAGAACTTCAGCTATGCAGGGCTTTAACACACTACATATGGTTAGACCAGCTACTCTGCGGGGGGGGGGGGGGGTAGGTGGAGATGTATCAGTCTACACCCAGAAAAGAGTCACATCAAGGCTGGCAAAGCAGCATGATGCACAAGGGCATTTTCATGTCCAAATAACCATCACAAAGCTCCTGTATCCTGTATTAACTAGTTATAGAACTCTCTATGAAAGTCACGGCACCTATCTACAGGAACTAGAATTATTCAGTACTAAACACAATACCATTTTTAGATGATCTAAACTATCCAGCTATAGACTGGGAAACCTACACCACCACTAGTGCACAAACACAGAGATTCCAGGACTTTGTCGATACAAATGCCAGGAACAATTAGAGTACCTACTTGGGGGAATAAAACGTAGGATAATATCCTCACTAATATGGGAGGGTCTTGTACCTCACTTGCATATTTCCCTCACTTGTTGGGTCTGACCATAAAGCAGTCTCTTTTGAAATAAAACTGAAACCAGAGATCACTCCCACCAAAGGTACCTTTCAAAATTTCTTTAAGGCAAACTACTCATACTTAAGTGATAAACTGGCAAGCTTCAAATTCCCACCAAACCAGATAACTCCACTGAATAAAAAGAAATGAACACCACTATACTATACCAGCATGTAAACAGCTGCATAGATACAGCTGTACCCTGTAGGAACAAGTGCAAGACAAACCCTAGAAACAAACCCACATGGTAGAACCATAATATCAACAAGCTCATAATAAAAGGAAAATAATTTTGTCTAAAAATAAGAGGAGTAATTACCAGAATATTAGGGCCCTTGTCACTGAAATTAACAGACAACTCAGGAGCTTAATAAAATCCACCAAAGCCAAATCTGAGGCTAAAATAGCTACCCAAATCAAAGACAAAGACAAATACAGGACAATTTGTAGCTATGTTCATAATCTCAAAACCCCAATGCAGCAATGTGCTGACCTGATTGTGAATTATGTCACCTACACTGAAGATATAGTGAACCTACTGGCCATTAGTTTAGTTTTAATTTTACCACTCTTTCTCTCCTCTCTGTCAGTCCATCAAGACATATCTGAAACTAACTTTCCTCCAGTTCTCACAGAAGACCAAGTCCAAAAAGTTCTATTAAAAACTAAAAATACTGCATCAGTGGGTCCTGACAATATCCCTGGGTGCATCTTAAATAGCATGAAGAATAATTTAGCCACACCCTTAAAAACACTGTTCAGTCTCAGCCTCCATACAGGTTTTGTACCAAGTGAATGGAGAACAGCTACAGTCACTCCCCTGCATAAGGGAGGACCTTCCACAGTCCCAGGCAATTACAGACTTATAACTCTGACCAGCCTCATATGCAAAGCCATGGAAAAACATATCATGGAATTAATCAGGACAAAGGGAATCATCTTCAAATATTAGGCCCTTCTCAGTTTGAATTTGTCAAGGGAAGGTCATGCTTAATCAAGCTGGTGGATTTTTTAGAAAAGGTCACCAAAGAAATGGATGAAGGCAAAATGGTACACTCTGAATACCTCAACCTGGCCAAAGCTTTTGACACAATTCTCCACTCAGGGATAGTAGAAAAGCTAAATAAAATGTGAATAAACCTCTATGTCACCTGCTGAATTGACAAATGGCTCATAGATAGGGTGCAGATAATCAAAGTAGGGAAAATTACCACCACAAAGGGACCAGGCACCAGTGGAATCCCCAAGGGTTCTGTGCTGGGACCTCTCTAGTTTGGCATCTACTTTTCAGAAGTAAAAGCCAATACCAAAGGGGTCTGGCTGACTAAGTTGCAGATGACTGAAAGCTAGCAGCAGTCACTGAATCCCCAAATGACTTAGCCATTGTGCAGGAATGTTTGTCTCAGAAAAATAATTGGTGGCAGAATCATGCTGAAACTAAATGCCAAACAATGCATTATTGTATCAATTTAGAAGTCATCTACCCACAGAACTACCACATTGACAATATTCCCCTTAGACCTGACCTGGTTGTTTGGGATTTGTGAAATTATGTGGACAGTGACCTACCTTCTGGTCAATATGCATCTATTGTTGTACAAACATCCTTCTATATCACATAGCTGATAAACAAAGGGATTGTGTCTAGATCTAGGGATGTCTTTGTCCCATTTACACAGTCCTCATTAGGCCAATCATTGAATACAATGCCCCCCTTGGCATGTACTTATCTAGACACATGCAACAACTAGAAAGCCCAAAGAGATGCATTACTAAAAGGATATACACCAAAACAACATGTCCTACATTCACTGACTCTATGGCCAGTATCCTAAGAAGTTATCTGCATCTGGTATACAAGGCATCCTCTGACCCATTGCTGATGGATTACTGCATATCAACAAATCAAGTGGCATTAAAAATACTCAGTCTAGGGATCTAAACCTTTTCTGAACATCAATAGGAACAGTTTGTAGGGACATGTATATTTCGTAGAGGATACCACTGCTGTGGAACAGATATCCATCCATATAAAACAATGTTCATCCCTATCCATTTTCAAGACCAACTTAGATCTATGGATGAGAAACATAACATTTACCCCAGGACTGTTCCCTGTACTACTAATGGATGCTAAATAATTTATCCCATGCATGGGGCCCCTCACATTACTATGGTATGGTCCTAGCTATTCTTAATAGAGGTAATATATAATTATCGATCATGGGATGGGTAAGGCCAATATATAACCAAATGGGATAGGTTATTTTGATCACAAAATGCTAAATTGTCTACCCCTAAACTGGCCCACCGTGGCTGCTACCCTAGGACTTACCTATGAACCTATGAAACTACGATAGACCAACAGATAAGAAATGTCTACAGTCAATGAAAGGGTAAAGACAAATGAAAAAGGGGTTAGAAAAATCAAAGGAGCACGAGTGGATGGACCAGAAAATAATAGCAAGATCTGCAGATGGACATGCTTAATACAGCTAAATAAGAAGCAGAACACTGGCAAAAAGGAATACGAGAAAAAGAACATAAATAAATGAATACAATAAATGAATAAGAGAATCCCCGGGATTCATGAAGCTCAGCACAAGGCCGGCGCTAGGCTTGTGCCGACAGTGTGGCGTGAAGATGGCGCAGTAGTGCCAAATGCATATTAATGAAGGTGCGCCACCGCCACAGCCACGTGCACAGGAAAGGAGTGCGAGTGCATAGGGTGTGTCGAAGTGCTGCATGGAGGCATGGAAATGCCAGCTGTCGATGTGCAACCTAAAATGCTTGCATATAACAAGTTGCAAGATAGTAACACATCTGTCAGTGTCCGTGGATACTGAAATGTATGCAAAGCATGCAAGAAAGTTCTTGCAAACACAAAATGAAGAAGCAAACACAAATGCACGGTAGGTAATAACGGGTCCCTATCCCGTGAACAAATGACATGGAAAACCATGTGCCCATAGTCCAACGCAGTGTAGATAGCTATACCAAGTGGAAGTGAAACGCATCATATGTTAGCGAGCCGCCAGTAGGTATGTCCACCCCAATAGTTAGGGTCACCAGCTGACCCATAATGTGAGGGAGGGTACACAGCTGGGCAGATGTGTCCATAACAAAATACATGATAAATGTACATATCTAGCGACCGTATGTCTGAATCATATCCCACAAGGCATGTAATAGTCACATACAAAAGGTATGTCCGTGTTTCACATACCAAATGTGACAGGAAATTGAATAAGCATGTAAACGAAACAGAAGGAGCATATAAACAGCTACAACAATAAGGAAATATGTAGGCTGAAAGGAACAGTATTATCCATACCGTCGACTGTGGGTACGTGCTGTCCAGTACAGTCAGATATGTGTATGGAATATATCCCATCCTGGACATAGGAAAAGGTGGCATCCTACCAATGATTAGAACAGTCTGCCAACATCCGCAAATCAGCGGTACAAGCCGAACTTGTCAGGATGTGTCAAAGTTGAACGGGTAGTACCCGGGTATACCAACCATGTATTGAAAGTTAAGTATGGGCGTGTACCTATGTGCGTGAGGTATAGCATGTGGAAAGCAAACATGGCAGGGTAGTCCACACAACCATACAGGTACCTGACATATGTAGGGTATTCAATGTGTTACTCTAGCCGTGTCATGGGCCAACAACCAAAGCAGTGATATATGGGTGTGAGGAATATGTGTGTGTGGGGGGATGGGTAATGGTACAATCCTCCAAGGCGATACTGTGTCGTATGCAGAACAGGTAAACCGGAGATGTATGAGGGAGTAGCAGGTAAAGCTGAAAGAAACACAAAAACATGTATAAACAGCTGCAATACAACCAGATGGGCCATACTGTAGAACACAATCACACAAACATATGAATATTGAAATGTGCGATACAAATGTATAGACATGTCACTGGCACATACCCACAGATTGGTCCTGATGGAACTGGCCATAACAAATGCAACACACCTGGATGCATAATGGACTACCCAGCATCCCCTCCACATCACACAACCCGCTCCCTTACCTGAACGTCCACCAAATCCAGCCATACTTGGCCTACTGGTTTGGTGCAGCCACATCTACACATAGTGACCACTATGCATATGTAGTAGGTAGTGTCATCCTAGGCAGTTGCAGGATTACACACAATGTATCCCTTGCATGTAAAACCCCCAGCACATTTCCATAATGCCAGAAGAATGGTCGGTATTTGTCTTGTTTTGGTCTTGTTCAATTTTTGGGATATCCCTCATGGGATAAGTAACCTGTGTAAACATTAGAATGGAAGACACAAAGTCCAGTCCTGTAGATATCTGGACACAAGTTGGTATGTGCATTAGTGGTGCATGACACTGTCCAGCCCTAAATGGTCATGCATAACCTACTACCCAGGATCAAACACTTGCCCGTGACGCACATGTCCAGACACGAATAAGCGAGAGAATATATTGCACACATTCGCATAGTGGCACATGGTATAAGGGTGATGAAGGCACTGACGTAAACAGGATACCCCTGATCCACTGTGTGAGGGACAATTAATGTGTGTGTAGGTGTGACCTGACCAACAATGGTACAATGCCAAATGTCTAGTGACCATAGGAAATAACTATGCACATGTATAAACAGCTGCAATACAACCAGATGGGCCTGCATGTAACAGTTGCATGTAACAGTTGCCTAAAGCGGTCACGTCAGGATAGAATAAATGTAATTCATACAAGAAACAGGCAAACAACAAAAGTGCCAAAGGTATAAGGCTCACAGCTAGGAAACAAATGAATGTTCTAAATCTGCACTGACCGTGGCTATGTGTTTGCCCAAACAATCTGGTGTCAGCAGTAGGGTTATCATCTGTCCCACTTTGCGAGGGACAGTCCATCGGTGGACAGTTGTGTCCTGACAAAAGACATTTCAAATGGCAAATGTCCTGGGATTGTAGGACATAATTATGTCCCATATGTTATGTAATAGTAGCAGAAAATAATTATTGCAGTATCTACAACACCTAAATGTT